>NC_069503.1:34017231-34043814 GCF_027579735.1 Bombina bombina
ACCGAGAGCAGCACAGTGTGTATTAACCCTTCACTAGCACAGAGAGCAGCACAGTGTGTATTAACCCTTCACTAGCACAGAGAGCAGCACAGTGTGTATTAACCCTTCACTAGCACAGAGAGCAGCACAGTGTGTATTAACCCTTCACTAGCACAGAGAGCAGCACAGTATGTATAAACCCTTCACTAGCACAAAGAGCATGAAAATAAATTGTTCTATATCCTTATAAGCCAGGGCTGCCCTCTGCGCTAGTTACCGTGCGCCCCTCTGCGCTAGTTACCGTGCGCCCCTCTGCGCTAGTTACCGTGCACTGAACTGATAATGTGCATTTTGGGGACTTCTGGTAGGTTGGCAAAAAAGAGCCCTAGAACTTGCCCTGTGCAACTGGACATTTGTTATAACTAACACAGAGAGCAGCACAGTGTGTATTAACCCTTCACTAGCACAGAGAGCAGCACAGTGTGTATTAACCCTTCACTAGCACAGAGAGCAGCACAGTGTGTATTAACCCTTCACTAACACAGAGAGCAGCACAGTGTGTATTAACCCTTCACTAGCACAGAGAGCAGCACAGTGTGTATTAACCCTTCACTAGCACCAAGAGCAGCACAGTGTGTATTAACCATTCATTAGCACAGAGAGCAGCACAGTGTGTATTAACCCTTTACTAGCACAGAGAGCAGCACCGTGTGTATTAACCCTTCATTAGCACAGAGAGCAGCACAGTGTGTATGAACCCTTCACTAGCACCGAGAGCAGCACAGTGTGTATTAACCATTCACTAGCACAGAGAGCAGCATAGTGTGTATTAACCCTTCACTGGCACAGAGAGCAGCACAGTGTGTATTAGCCCTTCACTAGCACTGAGAGCAACACAGTGTGTATTAACCCTTCACTAGCACCGAGAACAACACAGTGTGTATTAGCCCTTCACTAGCACAAAGAGCAGCACAGTGTGTATGAACCCTTCACTAGCACCGAGAGCAGCACAGTGTGTATTAACCCTTCACTAGCACAGAGAGCAGCACAGTGTGTATTAACCCTTCACTAGCACAGAGAGCAGCACAGTGTGTATTAACCCCTTCACTAGCACAGAGAGCAGCACAGTGTATATTAACCCTTCACTAGCACAGAGAGCAGCACAGTGTGTATTAACCCTTCACTAGCACAGAGAGCAGCACAGTGTGTATTAACCCTTCACTAACACAGAGAGCAGCACAGTGTGTATTAACCCTTCACTAGCACAGAGAGCAGCACAGTGTGTATTAACCCTTCACTAGCACCGAGAGCAGCACAGTGTGTATTAACCATTCATTAGCACAGAGAGCAGCACAGTGTGTATTAACCCTTTACTAGCACAGAGAGCAGCACCGTGTGTATTAACCCTTCATTAGCACAGAGAGCAGCACAGTGTGTATGAACCCTTCACTAGCACCGAGAGCAGCACAGTGTGTATTAACCATTCACTAGCACAGAGAGCAGCATAGTGTGTATTAACCCTTCACTGGCACAGAGAGCAGCACAGTGTGTATTAGCCCTTCACTAGCACTGAGAGCAACACAGTGTGTATTAACCCTTCACTAGCACCGAGAACAACACAGTGTGTATTAGCCCTTCACTAGCACAGAGAGCAGCACAGTGTGTATTAACCCTTCACTAGCACCGAGAGCAGCACAGTGTGTATTAACCCTTCACTAGCACAGAGAGCAGCACAGTGTGTATTAACCCTTCACTAGCACAGAGAGCAGCACAGTGTGTATTAACCCTTCACTAGCACAGAGAGCAGCACAGTATGTATTAACCCTTCACTAGCACAGAGAGCAGCACAGTATGTATAAACCCTTCACTAGCACAAAGAGCATGAAAATAAATTGTTCTATATCCTTATAAGCCAGGGCTGCCCTCTGCGCTAGTTACCGTGCGCCCCTCTGCGCTAGTTACCGTGCGCCCCTCTGCGCTAGTTACCGTGCACTGAACTGATAATGTGCATTTTGGGGACTTCTGGTAGGTTGGCAAAAAGAGCCCTAGAACTTGCCCTGTGCAACTGGACATTTGTTATAACTAACACAGAGAGCAGCACAGTGTGTATTAACCCTTCACTAGCACAGAGAGCAGCACAGTGTGTATTAACCCTTCACTAGCACGGAGAGCAGCACAGTGTGTATTAACCCTTCACTAACACAGAGAGCAGCACAGTGTGTATTAACCCTTCACTAGCACAGAGAGCAGCACAGTGTGTATTAACCCTTCACTAGCACAGAGAGCAGCACAGTGTGTATTAACCCTTCACTAGCACAGAGAGCTGCACAGTGTGTATTAACCCTTCACTAGCACCAAGAGCAGCACAGTGTGTATTAACCATTCATTAGCACAGAGAGCAGCACAGTGTGTATTAACCCTTTACTAGCACAGAGAGCAGCACCGTGTGTATTAACCCTTCATTAGCACAGAGAGCAGCACAGTGTGTATGAACCCTTCACTAGCACCGAGAGCAGCACAGTGTGTATTAACCATTCACTAGCACAGAGAGCAGCATAGTGTGTATTAACCCTTCACTGGCACAGAGAGCAGCACAGTGTGTATTAGCCCTTCACTAGCACTGAGAGCAACACAGTGTGTATTAACCCTTCACTAGCACCGAGAACAACACAGTGTGTATTAGCCCTTCACTAGCACAAAGAGCAGCACAGTGTGTATGAACCCTTCACTAGCACCGAGAGCAGCACAGTGTGTATTAACCCTTCACTAGCACAGAGAGCAGCACAGTGTGTATTAACCCTTCACTAGCACAGAGAGCAGCACAGTGTGTATTAACCCTTCACTAGCACAGAGAGCAGCACAGTATGTATTAACCCTTCACTAGCACAGAGAGCAGCACAGTATGTATAAACCCTTCACTAGCACAAAGAGCAGCACAGTGTGTATTAACCCTTCACCAGCACAGAGAGCTGCACAGTGTGTATTAACCCTTCACTAGCACATAGAGCAGCACAGTGTGTATTAACCCTTCACTAGCACATAGAGCAGCACAGTGTGTATTAACCCTTCACTAGCACAGTGTGTATTAACCCTTCACTAGCACCGAGAGCAGAACAGTGTGTATGAGCCCTTCACTAGCACAGAGAGCAGCACAGTGTGTATTAACCCTTCACTAGCACAGAGAGCAGCACAGTGTGTATGAGCCCTTCACTAGCATAGAGAGCAGCACAGTGTGTATTAACCCTTCACTAGCACAGAGAGCAGCACAGTGTGTATTAACCCTTCACTAGCACAGAGAGCAGCACAGTGTGCATTAACCCTTCACTAGCACAGAGAGCTGCACAGTGTGCATTAACCCTTCACTAGCACAGAGAGCAGCACAGTATGTATTAACCCTTCACTAGCACAGAGAGCAGCACAGTGTGCATTAACCCTTCACTAGCACAGAGAGCTGCACAGTGTGTATTAACCCTTCACTAGCACAGAGAGCAGCACAGTGTGTATTAACCCTTCACTAGCACAGAGAGCAGCACAGTGTGTATTAACCCTTCACTAGCACAGAGAGCAGCACAGTGTGTATTAACCCCTCACTAGCACAGAGAGCTGCACAGTGTGTATTAACCCTTCACTAGCACAGAGAGCTGCACAGTGTGTATTAACCCTTCACTAGCACAGAGAGCAGCACAGTGTGTATTAACCCTTCACTAGCACAGAGAGCAGCACAGTGTGTCTTAACCCGTCACTAGTACAGAGAGCAGCACAGTGTGTATTAACCCTTCACTAGCACAGAGAGCTGCACAGTGTTTATTTAACCTTCACTAGTACAGAGAGCAACAGTGTGTATTAACCCTTCACTATCACAGTATTAAAATGATAAACTAGAGAACACTTATCTCTATGTTAGCCATAAAATGGGGACCAAAGATGAAATATAGTCAACAATCTACTATATGGTAATGTGTCAGTTGGAAACACACTACAATATTACATTTCCCTACAGGGGAAAATAGCGGTTAAAATGATAAACTTTATTAAGTATAGGTTAAAATGGGACAAAAACCATTAAAAACACTAAGTGGTGTGAGTCTATCCTATATACAGTCTAATTTAGGTACTCTTTCCTGCATGGGTAGATATATATATATATATATATAATGTGCTAAAACGTAATAGCAGACCATTCAAACAAAATAGTGGTTTGCGCTAAAAAATAATAATAATAATAGTTAGTATTCGTGATACCAGTGTGATTAGGAGACAAAGCTCTAAAATATTACACCGGCTGCCTAATGATACTTAGAGTATCAGTGTTGAAATGTCTAAAGCACTGTAGACATCTGTTGTTTATGTATAATAAGTCTAGTGGTTTAGACTCAGTTTATAAAACACAGGGTATCTATGTAGAAGGTTATTTGTATTATGAATATGTATTGTTGGGATTGAATTTAATAGTTCTCTCTTATTAAATATAGATTGTTACGTAGTAAATGTTGTCCAGATACCTTTTGGCAACAAAATACCTAGGTATATTATTTTAGATAATCTGTTGCTGTTCAACGTTTGTGTGTTGTTGTGACATTAGTCACCTTAGTCAGATATTATGTGCCCTTAAAGGGACAGTCTAGGCCAAAATAAACTTTCATGATTCAGATAGAGCATGTAATTTTAAACAATTTTCCAATTTACTTTTATCACCAATTTTGCTTTGTTCTCTTGGTATTCTTAGTTGAAAGCTTAACCTAGGAGGTTCATATGCTAATTTCTTAGACCTTGAAGGCCACCTCTTTTCAGAATGCATTTTAACAGTTTTTCACCACTAGAGGGTGTTAGTTCAAGTATTTCCTATAGATAACACTGTGCTCGTGCACGTGAAGTTATCTGGGAGCAGGCACTGATTGGGACTGCAAGTCTGTCAAAAGAACTGAAAAAGGGGCAGTTTGCAGAGGCTTAGATACAAGATAATCAAAGAGGTTAAAAGTATATTATTATAACTGTGTTGATTATGCAAAACTGGGGAATGGGTAATAAAGGGATTATCTATCTTTTAAAACAATAAAAATTCTGGTGTAGACTGTCCCTTTAATCTAACAATATAAGGTTCTTCCACAAATGGCAACACAATATAGGGTTCTTCCACGAATAGAAATAATGTATAATAATATTAGGATTTAGTAGTAACAGCGTTGTGCTAATATTAGTGCAGTATGGGCGGACCAACAGGTGTGTATATTAATTAGCTGTATGCATTTAACTGTTTAGCGGTCTCAATAGTAATACACACGACTTATAAAATAAATAGTCTCATTCAAGAATATATTATTTGATATCAGCCGTTATGTGGATAATAAGGTTATCACTCCACATATAATGGTACCGTGACCAAATAGAAATGACCCTATTTCCAAATACATATAACGTTGTTAAAGGTTAATAATCACTAGTATAATTTGCAAATTTAGAGTTTTAAGTTTCAACCCATAATAAAAAGCACTAATATGGTTGAGGTATAGAGCATTGAATTCCTAACCAATACCATGTTCCAATGTGAGGTAACTAGTTGTTACCCAATATTTATCTTAAAGTTGTGGTTTTTACATTCGTAAACACTAGTGTAAATGTGGCATAAAATGTTTGATTCCAACCCTGCGCTGTATTACGATATAGGCTTGTAGATTCCTGCCCAAGATTAGTCTTGAGGTTAATAACCTCTAATGTAATAGCGGCATAAAGTTTCTACCCATAAGGTATAGTAATATCAAGATTTAGTAGTAACAGCGTTGTGCTAATATTAGTGCAGTATGGGCGGACCAACAAGTGTGTATATTAATTAGTTGTATGTGTTTAACTTTTTAGCGGTCTCCATAGTGATATACACGACTTTTAAAATAAATAGTCTCATTCAAGAATATATTATTTGATATCAGCCGTTATGTGGATAATAAGGTTATCACTCCACATATAATGGTACCGTGACCAAATAGAAATGACCCTATTTCCAAATACATATAAAGTTGTTAAAGGCTAACAATCACTAGTATAATTAGCAAGTTTGGAGTATAAAATTTCTACCCAGTACTAAGAAGCACTAATATGGTTGCGGCATAGAGCATTGAATTCCTAACCAATACCGTGTTCCGATGTGAGATAACAAGTTACTACCCAATATTTATCTTAAAGTTATGGTTTTTACGCTGGTAATCACTAGTATAAATGTGGCATAGAATGTTTAATACCAACCCTGCGCTGTATTACGATATAGGCTTGTAGATTACTACCCAAAATGTGTCTTGAGGCTAATATTCTCTAATGTCATAGCGGCAAGAAGTTGCTACCCAACATTATGTTTGTAATAAATGAATGCAAGAATGTTACCCAATATTAAGGAAAGGTCTTGAATTTTAGTTAAATAATTGAGGATAGAAACCACTTATTTTTAAAAATGAGGATCCCAAGTCCTCCAACACAAACTCCCTAACATGTTTCGCACATAAACTGTGCTTTATCAAAGGCGTAACCGTCGCTCATTTTCACCCTTTATATAGAGGGGAATGTGTTATGATTGGCCATTGAGTGGGAGGTGTCTTGTATTCTGATTGGTGCATTTTCGCTACGTTGTTATGGTAACTATTGTTGATATGTATGCACCCGATCATTGCTATAAACTTTCAGAATGGCACAATATTATTATGATTAATAGAGCCATATTTTTATAGACTGTTTGATAACGAAAATGTATACATTAACTCTGTGAATATCTTCCAGATATATTGGTTGTCTTCATGCTCATTGTTAAATAATCTATTTATGGGCAAATAAGCAATAAGACAGTTTTAACAGGAATGCAATTAAACTTTATTAAAATAAAATAAATTCAGATTAAACGTTAAATATTATACTAATCTAAGTTGAGCAAAAAGTATCTCATAAATTTGTCTTAATAAAAACTATTTATACTTCTATAAGTGTGGGAAAATCTGAAAATTGTATATTAGTGTGAAATGTGTGTGTGTTAAAATGGTGAAATGTAATTGTGGGTGGTGTGTGCATGAAATGAAATTACGGATTGTGGAAATCTAAGGAATTTCTATTTATGTGAAATGTGTGTGTTTAAAAATGGTGAAATATAATTATGAGTGGTGTGTGCATTTAATTAAACTGAGTGAGCAAAAATACGGATTAGGTGACAAGTGCCTACTTATGTAAGTAGCGAGTGCTAGAATAAGAGCTAACAAATAACCTGATCCAAAAGGTGATATTTGTGCCACTTCTAAGATATCTAATTAAACATAGAAAAGTTAGGAGAAGGGAGAAGAAAAAAAAACCCGTAAAAGAGTGTAAGATGCTACGTTGTCTAAAGGGTAAAAAATAATGTGAAGGTGCTAAATATACTACAAATTAAATAAAATGACTGGATAAGGGGTGTGTAAGGATTCAATGAATACGTTGAATAGTTGAATATGTTAGGATTACAAAACAGTATTTGTGTATGTATGTATAAGGTAGCATTGTATATATTAATTTTATTAATAGCATTATTATTGGTGACTGATATTTAATATGAGATATGATTTTTATGATTGAATAGAAATTATTATTTCTAATTGTTATTTCTAATCAACTATCCATACATTTTTTATATACTGTGTATATTAGTTTTATAAATTTCTTTATTATTAGTGACTGTTATATGATATGAGATATGATTTGAATAATTAAATAAAACTTATTGTTTGTATTCAGCTATCCTTAAGTTTTATATTCTTTATATACACAGATAGATATATGGTTTGTACCAAGTGGACGTATATGATTCCTGATCTCTTGCCCAATTTGGTACCCGAGGGTAATTGTCCTATATATCTGGGTTCAAAAGGATTCCATTGATAATTTATATCATTTCTTATGAACACACCGTCTTATCAAACCTTGGTTTCTTATAGATAGAAATAGAAATTATTTTGTTCTTTCATGCCAAATGGATGTACAGTATCCAATCTGTAGATCCATTTGCATCAGCTCTGAGCAATGCTTGCTCTAAGTTTCCCCCTCTGATACCCAAGGATATTTTTTTAAGTCCCACACACTTGAGTCCAGAGGGATTGGCCTGATGATAACGTAGGAAATGTGAGGCTTTCCCATCTTCACTGTCTTTTTCAGCATTTTTTATATTTCTTATATGTTCTTGTATTCTTGTGTATAAACCCTTAACTAGCACAAATAGCAACACTGTGTATTAACCCTTAACTAGCACAAATAGCAACACTGTGTATTAACCCTTCACTAGCACAAATAGCAACACTGTGTATTAACCCTTCACTAGCACAAATAGCAACACTGTGTATTAACCCTTCACTAGCACAAATAGCAACACTGTGTATTAACCCTTCACTAGCACAAATAGCAACACTGTGTATTAACCCTTCACTAGCACAAATAGCAACACTGTGTATTAACCCTTCACTAGCACAAATAGCAACACTGTGTATTGACCCTTTCAGAGCCGCACAGGGTGCAATAACCACTGCACAGTGTGTATTAACCCTTAACTAGCACAAATAGCAACACTGTGTATTAACCCTTCACTAGCACAAATAGCAACACTGTCTATTAACCCTTCACTAGCACAAATAGCAACACTGTGTATTAACCCTTCACTAGCACAAATAGCAACACTGTGTATAAACCCTTAACTAGCACAAATAGCAACACTGTGTATTAACCCTTCACTAGCACAAATAGCAACACTGTGTATTAACCCTTCACTAGCACAAATAGCAACACTGTGTATTAACCCTTAACTAGCACAAATAGCAACACTGTGTATTAACCCTTCACTAGCACAAATAGCAACACTGTGTATTGACCCTTTCAGAGCCGCACAGGGTGCAATAACCACTGCACAGTGTGTATTAACCCTTAACTAGCACAAATAGCAACACTGTGTATTAACCCTTCACTAGCACAAATAGCAACACTGTGTATAAACCCTTCACTAGCACAAATAGCAACACTGTGTATTAACCCTTCACTAGCACAAATAGCAACACTGTGTATAAACCCTTCACTAGCACAAATAGCAACACTGTGTATTAACCCTTCACTAGCACAAATAGCAACACTGTGTATTAACCCTTCACTAGCACAAATAGCAACACTGTATTAACCCTTCACTAGCACAAATAGCAACACTGTGTATTAACCCTTCACTAGCACAAATAGCAACACTGTGTATAAACCCTTAACTAGCACAAATAGCAACACTGTGTATTAACCCTTAACTAGCACAAATAGCAACACTGTGTATTAACCCTTAACTAGCACAAATAGCAACACTGTGTATAAACCCTTAACTAGCACAAATAGCAACACTGTGTATTAACCCTTCACTAGCACAAATAGCAACACTGTGTATAAACCCTTAACTAGCACAAATAGCAACACTGTGTATTAACCCTTCACTAGCACAAATAGCAACACTGTGTATTAACCCTTCACTAGCACAAATAGCAACACTGTGTATTAACCCTTAACTAGCACAAATAGCAACACTGTGTATTAACCCTTCACTAGCACAAATAGCAACACTGTGTATTGACCCTTTCAGAGCCGCACAGGGTGCAATAACCACTGCACAGTGTGTATTAACCCTTAACTAGCACAAATAGCAACACTGTGTATTAACCCTTCACTAGCACAAATAGCAACACTGTGTATTAACCCTTAACTAGCACAAATAGCAACACTGTGTATTAACCCTTAACTAGCACAAATAGCAACACTGTGTATTAACCCTTCACTAGCACAAATAGCAACACTGTGTATAAACCCTTAACTAGCACAAATAGCAACACTGTGTATTAACCCTTCACTAGCACAAATAGCAACACTGTGTATTAACCCTTCACTAGCACAAATAGCAACACTGTGTATAAACCCTTAACTAGCACAAATAGCAACACTGTGTATTAACCCTTCACTAGCACAAATAGCAACACTGTGTATTAACCCTTAACTAGCACAAATAGCAACACTGTGTATTAACCCTTCACTAGCACAAATAGCAACACTGTGTATTAACCCTTCACTAGCACAAATAGCAACACTGTGTATTGACCCTTTCAGAGCCGCACAGGGTGCAATAACCACTGCACAGTGTGTATTAACCCTTCACTAGCACAAAGAGCAGTAATGTGCATTAACCTTTCGCTAGCACAAATATCTGCCCAGTGTATATTAACCCCCATTGACTAGCATAGAGATCTGCCCAGTGTGTATTAACCCTTCACTAGCACAGAGAGCAGCACAGTGTGTATTAACCCTTCACTAGCACAGAGAGCAGCCCAGTGTATATTAACCCCCATTGACTAGCATAGAGATCTGCCTAGTGTGTATTAACCCTTCACTAGCACAGAGAGCAGCACAGTGTGTATTAACCCTTCACTAGCACAGAGAGCTGCACAGTGTGTATTAACCCTTCACTGGAACAGAGAGCAGCACAGTGTGTATTAACCCTTCACTAGCACAGAGAGCTGCACAGTGTGTATTAACCCTTCACTAGAACAGAGAGCAGCACAGTGTGTATTAAGCCTTCATTAGCACAGAGAGCAGCACAGTGTGTGTTAACCCTTCACTAGCACAGAGAGCAGCAGTGTGTATTAACTCTTCACTAGCACAGAGAGCAGCACAGTGTGTATTAACCCTTCACTAGCACAGAGAGCAGCACAGTGTGTATTAACCCTTCACTAGCACAGAGAGCAGCACAGTGTGTATTAACCCTTCACTAGCACAGAGAGCAGCACAGTGTGTATTAACCCTTCACTAGCACAGAGATCAGCACAGTGTGTATTAACCCTTCACTAGCACAGAGAGCAGCACAGTGTGTATTAACCCTTCACTAGCACAGAGAGCAACACAGTGTGTATTAACCCTTCACTAACACAGAGAGCAGCACAGTGTGCATTACCCCTTCACTAGCACAGAGAGCAGCACAGTGTGTATTAACTCTTCACTAGCATAGAGAGCAGCACAGTGTGTATTAACCCTTCACTAGCACAGAGCTGCACAGTGTGTATTAACCCTTCACTAGCATAGAGATCTGCCCAGTGTGTATTAACCCTTCACTAGCACAGAGAGCAGCACAGTGTGTATTAACCCTTCACTAGCACAGAGAGCAGCACAGTGTGTATTAACCCTTCACTAGCAGAGTTGCACAGTGTGTATTAACCCTTCACTAGCAGAGAGTTGCACAGTGTGTATTAACCCTTCACTAGCATAGAGATCTGCCCAGTGTGTATTAACCCTTCACTAGCAGAGAGTTGCACAGTGTGTATTAACCCTTCACTAGCACAGAGAGCTGCACAGTGTGTATTAACCCTTCACTAGCACAGAGAGCAGCACAGTGTGTATTAACCCTTCACTGGCACAGAGAGCTGCACAGTGTGTATTAACCCTTCACTAGCACAGAGAGGAGCACAGTGTGTATTAACCCTTCACTAGCACAGAGAGCAGCACAGTGTGTATTAACCCTTCACTAGCACAGAGAGGAGCACACTGTGTATTAACCCTTCACTAGCACAGAGAGCAGCACGGTGTGTATTAACCCTTCACTAGCACAGAGAGCAGCACAGTGTGTATTAACCCTTCACTAGCACAGAGAGCTGCACAGTGTGTATTAACCCTTCACTAGCACAGAGAGCTGCACAGTGTGTATTAACCCTTCACTAGCACAGAGAGCTGCACAGTGTGTATTAACCCTTCACTAGCACAGAGAGCAGCACAGTGTGTATTAACCCTTCACTAGCACAGAGAGCAGCACAGTGTGTATTAACCCTTCACTAGCACAGAGAGCAGCACAGTGTGTATTAACCCTTCACTAGCACAGAGAGCAGCACAGTGTGTATTAACCATTCACTAGCACAGAGAGCAGCACAGTGTGTATTAACCCTTCACTAGCACAGAGAGCAGCACAGTGTGTATTAACCCTTCACTAGCACAGAGAGCAGCACAATGTGTATTAACCCTTCACTAGCACAGATAGCAGCACACTGTGTATTAACCCTTCACTAGCACAGATAGCAGCACAGTGTGTATTAACCCTTTACTAGCACAGAGAGCAGCACAGTGTGTATTAACCCTTCACTAGCACAGAGAGTTGCATAGTGTGTATTAACCCTTCACTAGCACAGAGAGCAGTACAGTGTGTATTAACCCTTCACTAGCACAGAGAGCAGCACAGTGTGTATTAACCCTTCACTAGCACAGAGAGCAGCACAGTGTGTATTAACCCTTCACTAGCACAGAGAGCAGCACAGTGTGTATTAACCCTTCACTAGCACAGAGAGCAGCACAGTGTGTATTAACCCTTCACTAGCACAGAGAGCAGCACAATGTGTATTAACCCTTCACTAGCACAGATAGCAGCACACTGTGTATTAACCCTTCACTAGCACAAATAGCAACACTGTGTATTAACCCTTCACTAGCACAAATAGCAACACTGTGTATTAACCCTTAACTAGCACAAATAGCAACACTGTGTATTAACCCTTAACTAGCACAAATAGCAACACTGTGTATTAACCCTTAACTAGCACAAATAGCAACACTGTGTATAAACCCTTAACTAGCACAAATAGCAACACTGTGTATTAACCCTTCACTAGCACAAATAGCAACACTGTGTATAAACCCTTAACTAGCACAAATAGCAACACTGTGTATTAACCCTTCACTAGCACAAATAGCAACACTGTGTATTAACCCTTCACTAGCACAAATAGCAACACTGTGTATTAACCCTTAACTAGCACAAATAGCAACACTGTGTATTAACCCTTCACTAGCACAAATAGCAACACTGTGTATTGACCCTTTCAGAGCCGCACAGGGTGCAATAACCACTGCACAGTGTGTATTAACCCTTAACTAGCACAAATAGCAACACTGTGTATTAACCCTTCACTAGCACAAATAGCAACACTGTGTATTAACCCTTAACTAGCACAAATAGCAACACTGTGTATTAACCCTTAACTAGCACAAATAGCAACACTGTGTATTAACCCTTCACTAGCACAAATAGCAACACTGTGTATAAACCCTTAACTAGCACAAATAGCAACACTGTGTATTAACCCTTCACTAGCACAAATAGCAACACTGTGTATTAACCCTTCACTAGCACAAATAGCAACACTGTGTATAAACCCTTAACTAGCACAAATAGCAACACTGTGTATTAACCCTTCACTAGCACAAATAGCAACACTGTGTATTAACCCTTAACTAGCACAAATAGCAACACTGTGTATTAACCCTTCACTAGCACAAATAGCAACACTGTGTATAAACCCTTAACTAGCACAAATAGCAACACTGTGTATTAACCCTTAACTAGCACAAATAGCAACACTGTGTATTAACCCTTCACTAGCACAAATAGCAACACTGTGTATTAACCCTTCACTAGCACAAATAGCAACACTGTGTATTAACCCTTCACGAGCACAAATAGCAACACTGTGTATTAACCCTTCACTAGCACAAATAGCAACACTGTGTATTAACCCTTCACTAGCACAAATAGCAACACTGTGTATTGACCCTTTCAGAGCCGCACAGGGTGCAATAACCACTGCACAGTGTGTATTAACCCTTCACTAGCACAAAGAGCAGTAATGTGCATTAACCTTTCGCTAGCACAAATATCTGCCCAGTGTATATTAACCCCCATTGACTAGCATAGAGATCTGCCCAGTGTGTATTAACCCTTCACTAGCACAGAGAGCAGCACAGTGTGTATTAACCCTTCACTAGCACAGAGAGCAGCCCAGTGTATATTAACCCCCATTGACTAGCATAGAGATCTGCCCAGTGTGTATTAACCCTTCACTAGCACAGAGAGCAGCACAGTGTGTATTAACCCTTCACTAGCACAGAGAGCTGCACAGTGTGTATTAACCCTTCACTGGAACAGAGAGCAGCACAGTGTGTATTAACCCTTCACTAGCACAGAGAGCTGCACAGTGTGTATTAACCCTTCACTAGAACAGAGAGCAGCACAGTGTGTATTAAGCCTTCATTAGCACAGAGAGCAGCACAGTGTGTGTTAACCCTTCACTAGCACAGAGAGCAGCAGTGTGTATTAACTCTTCACTAGCACAGAGAGCAGCACAGTGTGTATTAACCCTTCACTAGCACAGAGAGCAGCACAGTGTGTATTAACCCTTCACTAGCACAGAGAGCAGCACAGTGTGTATTAACCCTTCACTAGCACAGAGAGCAGCACAGTGTGTATTAACCCTTCACTAGCACAGAGATCAGCACAGTGTGTATTAACCCTTCACTAGCACAGAGAGCAGCACAGTGTGTATTAACCCTTCACTAGCACAGAGAGCAGCACAGTGTGTATTAACCCTTCACTAACACAGAGAGCAGCACAGTGTGCATTACCCCTTCACTAGCACAGAGAGCAGCACAGTGTGTATTAACTCTTCACTAGCATAGAGAGCAGCACAGTGTGTATTAACCCTTCACTAGCACAGAGCTGCACAGTGTGTATTAACCCTTCACTAGCATAGAGATCTGCCCAGTGTGTATTAACCCTTCACTAGCACAGAGAGCAGCACAGTGTGTATTAACCCTTCACTAGCACAGAGAGCAGCACAGTGTGTATTAACCCTTCACTAGCAGAGTTGCATAGTGTGTATTAACCCTTCACTAGCACAGAGAGCAGCACAGTGTGTATTAACCCTTCACTAGCACAGAGAGTTGCACAGTGTGTATTAACCCTTCACTAGCACAGAGAGCAGTACAGTGTGTATTAACCCCTCACTAGCACAGAGAGCAGCACAGTGTGTATTAACCCTTCACTAGCACAGAGAGCAGCACAGTGTGTATTAACCCTTTACTAGCACAGAGAGCAGCACAGTGTGTATTAACCCTTCACTAGCACAGAGAGTTGCATAGTGTGTATTAACCCTTCACTAGCACAGAGAGCAGCACAGTGTGTATTAACTCTTCACTAGCACAGAGAGCAGCACAGTGTGTATTAACCCTTCACTAGCACAGAGAGCAGCACAGTGTGTATTAACCCTTCACTAGCACAGTGTGTATTAACCCTTCACTAGCACAGAGAGCAGCACAGTGTGTATTAACCCTTCACTAGCACAGAGAACAGCACAGTGTGTATTAACTCCTTAACTAGAACAGAGATTTGCATAGTGTGTATTAACCCCTTTATTAGCACAGATAGAAACATAGTGCATATTGACCCTTTCAGAGACGCACAGGGCACAATAAATCCCTTCACTAAGTCAAAGATCTGCACAGTGTGTATAAACCCTCCTCTAGCATAGAGATCTGCCCACTGTGTATCACTAGCACAGAGAGTAGCAGTGTGTATTAACCCTTCACTAGCACAGAGAGCAGCACAGTGTGTATTAACCCTTCACTAGCACAGAGAGCAGCACAGTGTGTATTAACCCTTCACTAGCACAGAGAGCTGCACAGTGTGTATTAACCCTTCACTAGCACAGAGAGCAGCACAGTGTGTATTAACCCTTCACTAGCACAGAGAGCAGCACAGTGTGTATTAACCCTTCACTAGCACAGAGAGCAGCACAGTGTGTATTAACCCTTCACTAGCACAGAGAGCAGCACAGTGTGTATTAACCCTTCACTAGCACAGAGAGCAGCACAGTGTGTATTAACCCTTCACTAGCACAGAGATCAGCACAGTGTGTATTAACCCTTCACTAGCACAGAGAGCAGCACAGTGTGTATTAACCCTTCACTAGCACAGAGAGCAACACAGTGTGTATTAACCCTTCACTAACACAGAGAGCAGCACAGTGTGCATTACCCCTTCACTAGCACAGAGAGCAGCACAGTGTGTATTAACTCTTCACTAGCATAGAGAGCAGCACAGTGTGTATTAACCCTTCACTAGCACAGAGCTGCACAGTGTGTATTAACCCTTCACTAGCATAGAGATCTGCCCAGTGTGTATTAACCCTTCACTAGCACAGAGAGCAGCACAGTGTGTATTAACCCTTCACTAGCACAGAGAGCAGCACAGTGTGTATTAACCCTTCACTAGCAGAGTTGCATAGTGTGTATTAACCCTTCACTAGCACAGAGAGCAGCACAGTGTGTATTAACCCTTCACTAGCACAGAGAGTTGCATAGTGTGTATTAACCCTTCACTAGCACAGAGAGCAGTACAGTGTGTATTAACCCCTCACTAGCACAGAGAGCAGCACAGTGTGTATTAACCCTTCACTAGCACAGAGAGCAGCACAGTGTGTATTAACCCTTTACTAGCACAGAGAGCAGCACAGTGTGTATTAACCCTTCACTAGCACAGAGAGTTGCATAGTGTGTATTAACCCTTCACTAGCACAGAGAGCAGCACAGTGTGTATTAACCCTTCACTAGCACAGAGAGCAGCACAGTGTGTATTAACCCTTCACTAGCACAGAGAGCAGCACAGTGTGTATTAACCCTTCACTAGCACAGTGTGTATTAACCCTTCACTAGCACAGAGAGCAGCACAGTGTGTATTAACCCTTCACTAGCACAGAGATCTGCACAGTGTGTATTAACTCCTTAACTAGAACAGAGATTTGCATAGTGTGTATTAACCCCTTTATTAGCACAGATAGAAACATAGTGCATATTGACCCTTTCAGAGACGCACAGGGCACAATAAATCCCTTCACTAAGTCAAAGATCTGCACAGTGTGTATAAACCCTCCTCTAGCATAGAGATCTGCCCACTGTGTATCACTAGCACAGAGAGTAGCAGTGTGTATTAACCCTTCACTAGCACAGAGAGCAGCACAGTGTGTATTAACCCTTCACTAGCACAGAGAGCAGCACAGTGTGTATTAACCCTTCACTAGCACAGAGAGCAGCACAGTGTGTATTAACCCTTCACTAGCACAGAGAGCAGCACAGTGTGTATTAACCCTTCACTAGCACAGAGAGCAGCACAGTGTGTATTAACCCTTCACTAGCACAGAGAGCTGCACAGTGTGTATTAACCCTTCACTAGCACAGAGAGCAGCACAGTGTGTATTAACCCTTCACTAGCACAGAGAGCTGCACAGTGTGTATTAACCCTTCACTAGCACAGAGAACAGCACAGTGTGTATTAACCCTTCACTAGCACAGAGAGCAGCACAGAGTATTAACCCTTCGCTAGCACAGAGAGCAGCACAGTGTGTATTAACCCTTCACTAGCACAGAGCTGCACAGTGTGTATTAACCCTTCACTAGCACAGAGAGCAGCACAGTGTGTATTAACCCTTCACTGGCACAGAGAGCAGCACAGTGTGTATTAACCCTTCACTAGCACAGAGAACAGCACAGTGTGTATTAACCCTTCACTAGCACAGAGAGCAGCACAGAGTATTAACCCTTCACTAGCACAGAGAGCAGCACAGAGTATTAACCCTTCACTAGCGCAGAGAGCAGCACAGTGTGTATTAACCCTTCACTAGCACAGAGAGCAGCACAGAGTATTAACCCTTCACTAGCACAGAGAGCAGCACAGTGTGTATTAACCCTTCACTAGCACAGAGAGCAGCACAGTATTAACCCTTCACTAGCACAGAGAGTTAAACAGCACTTAGTATCCCATTGCCTGGCACAAGCAGATAAATAACAAGCACTAAAAGAACAACATTTATAACAATTATAAACTTTTTAAGAAGACTAGAAAGTGACTAACACATTTATCACACAATACACAGCCTGACTCACTCACCCAGCAGCAGCTGCACAGGAAGTAAATGGGAGGGGAACAAAGGTGAGTTCAATACTGAACTACATCTCCCAGAATACATGCAGAGAAGTCACATGTTAAGCAGCAGCCAATCAGACAAAATAAAATATACAACCATTTCAAAGACAAATTGGATTCTTTTTAACATTGTTTAAATGCTGCAAATTCATAGAATTAGTAACTGAGCAAATTGTCACTGTCATATCCTCTACTAGTGCATTACAGCTACACTATATACATAAAGCTACACAATATATATTAGCACTTTCACTAGCACTGAGCCCATTGTCACTGTCATATCCTCTACTAGTGCAGCTACACTATATACATAAAGCTACACAATATATATTAGCACTTTCACTGGCACTGAGCCCATTGTCACTGTCATATCCTCTACTAGTGCATTACAGTTACACTATATACATAAAGCTACACAATATATATTAGCACTTTCACTAGCACTGAGCCCATTGTCACTGTCATATCCTCTACTAGTGCATTACAGTTACACTATATACATAAAGCTACACTATATATATTAGCACTTTCACTAGCACTGAGCCCATTGTCACTGTCATATCCTCTACTAGTGCATTACAGCTACACTATATACATAAAGCTACACAATATATATTAGCACTTTCACTAGCACTGAGCACATTGTCACTGTCATATCCTCTACTAGTGCATTACAGCTACACTATATACATAAAGCTACACAATATATATTAGCACTTTCACTAGCACTGAGCACATTGTCACTGTCATATCCTCTACTAGTGCATTACAGCTACACTATATACATAAAGCTACACAATATATATTAGCACTTTCCCTAGCACTGAGCACATTGTCAATGTCATATCCTCTACTAGTGCATTACAGCTACACTATATACATAAAGCTACACAATATATATTAGCACTCTCACTAGCACTGAGCCCATTGTCACTGTCATATCCCCTACTAGTGCATTAGAGATACACTATATACATAAAGCTACACAATATATATTAGCACTTTCACTAGCACTGAGCCCATTGTCACTGTCATATCCCCTACTAGTGCATTAGAGATACACTATATACATAAAGCTACACAATATATATTAGCACTTTCACTAGCACTGAGCACATTGTCACTGTCATATCCTCTACTGGTGCATTACAGCTACACTATATACATAAAGCTACACAATATATATTAGCACTTTCACTAGCACTGAGCCCATTGTCACTGTCATATCCTCTACTAGTGCATTACAGCTACACTATATACATAAAGCTACACACTATATATTAGCACTTTCACTAGCACTGAGCCCATTGTCACTGTCATATCCTCTACTAGTGCATTACAGCTACACTATATACATAAAGCTACACAATATATATTAGCACTTTCACTAGCACTGAGCCCATTGTCACTGTCATATCCTCTACTAGTGCATTACAGCTACACTATATACATAAAGCTACACAATATATATTAGCACTTTCACTAGCACTGAGCACATTGTCACTGTCATATCCTCTACTAGTGCATTACAGCTGCACTATATACATAAAGCTACACAATATATATTAGCACTTTCACTAGCACTGAGCCCATTGTCACTGTCATATCCTCTACTAGTGCATTACAGCTACACTATATACATAAAGCTACACAATATATATTAGCACTTTCACTAGCATTGAGCACATTGTCACTGTCATATCCTCTACTAGTGCATTACAGCTACACTATATACATAAAGCTACACAATATATATTAGCACTTTCACTAGCACTGAGCACATTGTCACTGTCATATCCTCTACTAGTGCATTACAGCTACACTATATACATAAAGCTACACAATATATATTAGCACTTTCACTAGCACTGAGCCCATTGTCACTGTCATATCCTCTACTAGTGCATTACAGCTACACTATATACATAAAGCTACACAATATATATTAGCACTTTCACTAGCACTGAGCACATTGTCACTGTCATATCCTCTACTGGTGCATTACAGCTACACTATATACATAAAGCTACACAATATATATTAGCACTTTCACTAGCACTGAGCACATTGTCACTGTCATATCCTCTACTAGTGCATTACAGCTACACTATATACATAAAGCTACACAATATATATTAGCACTTTCACTAGCACTGAGCCCATTGTCACTGTCATATCCTCTACTAGTGCATTACAGCTACACTATATACATAAAGCTACACACTATATATTAGCACTTTCACTAGCACTGAGCCCATTGTCACTGTCATATCCTCTACTAGTGCATTACAGCTACACTATATACATAAAGCTACACAATATATATTAGCACTTTCACTAGCACTGAGCCCATTGTCACTGTCATATCCTCTACTAGTGCATTACAGCTACACTATATACATAAAGCTACACAATATATATTAGCACTTTCACTAGCACTGAGCCCATTGTCACTGTCATATCCTCTACTAGTGCATTACAGCTACACTATATACATAAAGCTACACAATATATATTAGCACTTTCACTAGCACTGAGCACATTGTCACTGTCATATTCTCTACTAGTACATTACAGATGCACTATATACATAAAGCTACACAATATATATTAGCACTTTCACTAGCACTGAGCCCATTGTCACTGTCATATCCTCTACTAGTGCATTACAGCTACACTATATACATAAAGCTACACAATATATATTAGCACTTTCACTAGCACTGAGCCCATTGTCACTGTCATATCCTCTACTAGTGCATTACAGCTACACTATATACATAAAGCTACACAATATATATTAGCACTTTCACTAGCACTGAGCACATTGTCACTGTCATACCCTCTACTAGTGCATTACAGCTACACTATATACATAAAGCTACACAATATATATTAGCACTTTCACTAGCACTGAGCCCATTGTTACTGTCATATCCTCTACTAGTGCATTATAGCTACACTATATACATAAAGCTACACAATATATATTAGCACTTTCACTAGCACTGAGCACATTGTCACTGTCATATCCTCTACTAGTGCATTACAGCTACACTATATACATAAAGCTACACAATATATATTAGCACTTTCACTAGCACTGAGCACATTGTCACTGTCATATCCTCTACTAGTGCATTACAGCTACACTATATACATAAAGCTACACAGTATATATTAGCACTTTCACTAGCACTGAGCACATTGTCACTGTCATATCCTCTACTAGTGCATTACAGCTACACTATATACATAAAGCTACACAATATATATTAGCACTTTCACTAGCACTGAGCACATTGTCACTGTCATATCCTCTACTAGTGCATTACAGCTACACTATATACATAAAGCTACACAATATATATTAGCACTTTCACTAGCACTGAGCCCATTGTCACTGTCATATCCTCTACTAGTGCATTACAGCTACACTATATACATAAAGTTACACAATATATATTGGGACTATTACTAACACTGAGCACATTGTCACTGTCATATCCTCTACTAGTGCATTACAGCTACACTATATACATAAAGCTACACAGTATATATTAGCACTTTCACTATCACTGAGCACATTGTCACTGTGATATCCTCTACTAGTGCATTACAGCTACACTATATACATAAAGCTACACAATATATATAAGCACTTTCACTAACACTGAGCACATTGTCACTGTCATATCCTCTACTAGTGCATTACAGCTACACTATATACATAAAGCTACACACTATATATTAGCACTTTCACTAGCACTGAGCCCATTGTCACTGTCATATCCTCTACTAGTGCATTACAGCTACACTATATACATAAAGCTACACAGTATATATTAGCACTTTCACTAGCACTGAGCACATTGTCACTGTCATATCCTCTACTAGTGCATTACAGCTACACTATATACATAAAGCTACACAATATATATTGGGACTATTACTAACACTGAGCACATTGTCACTGTCATATCCTCTACTAGTGCATTACAGCTACACTATATACATAAAGCTACACAGTATATATTAGCACTTTCACTAGCACTGAGCACATTGTCACTGTCATATCCTCTACTAGTGCATTACAGCTACACTATATACATAAAGCTACACAATATATATTAGCACTTTCACTAGCACTGAGCCCATTGTCACGGTCATATCCTCTACTAGTGCATTACAGCTACACTATATACATAAAGCTACATAATATATATTAGCACTATTACTAACACTGAGCACATTGTCACTGTCATATCCTCTACTAGTGCATTACAGCTACACTATATACATAAAGCTACACTATATATATTAGCACTTTCACTGGCACTGAGCACATTGTCACTGTCATATCCTCTACTAGTGCATTACAGCTACACTATATACATAAAGCTACACAATATATATTAGCACTTTCACTAGCACTGAGCCCATTGTCACTGTCATATCCTCTACTAGTGCATTACAGCTACACTATATACATAAAGCTACACACTATATATTAGCACTTTCACTAGCACTGAGCCCATTGTCACTGTCATATCCTCTACTAGTGCATTACAGCTACACTATATACATAAAGCTACACAATATATATTAGCACTTTCACTAGCACTGAGCACATTGTCACTGTCATATCCTCTACTAGTGCATTACAGCTACACTATATACATAAAGCTACACAATATATATTAGCACTTTCACTAGCACTGAGCACATTGTCACTGTCATATCCTCTACTAGTGCATTACAGCTACACTATATACATAAAGCTACACAATATATATTAGCTCTTTCACTAGCACTGAGCCCATTGTCACTGTCATATCCTCTACTAGTACATTACAGCTACACTATATACATAAAGCTACACAATATATATTAGCACTTTCACTAGCACTGAGCACATTGTCACTGTCATATCCTCTACTAGTGCATTACAGCTACACTATATACATAAAGCTACACAATATATATTAGCACTTTCACTAGTACTGAGTACATTGTCACTGTCATATCCTCTACTAGTACATTACAGCTACACTATATACATAAAGCTACACAATATATATTAGCACTTTCACTGGCACTGAGCCCATTGTCACTGTCATATCCTCTACTAGTGCATTACAGCTACACTATATACATAAAGCTACACAATATATATTAGCACTTTCACTAGCACTGAGAAGAGAGCTGCACTTTGTATTAACCCCTTCACCAGCACATAGGGTTGCAACCTTTCTTGGAAGAAAATACCGGCCATGCTAATTAGATTTGCATAAATAATTAAACAGCATAACACAAAAACTAAAGCTGATAGGACTGATTTTAAATACACATTTGTTTATAACTAACTAGTCCTAAAGCCCGTTCACACGGGCCATTTTTTGCAGTACAGCGGTCCCACCCCTTGCTCTCTCTCTCCCCCTCTTTTTTGTGCTCTCTCCCCCTCTCTTTTGTGCTCTCTCTCTCGCTCCACCTCTCTTTCGCTCTCTCTCTCCCCCCTCTCTTTTGCTCTCTCTCTCTCCCCCTCTCTTTTGCTCTCTCTCTCCCCCCTCTCTTTTGCTCTCTCTCTCCCCCTCTCTTTTGCGCTCTCTCCCCTCTCTTTTGTGTTCTCTCTCGCTCCACCTCTCTTTTGCTCTCTCTCTCCCCCTCTCTTTTGCATTCTCTCTTTGCACTCTTTCTCTCCCCCCTCTTTTGCGTGCTCTCTCTCCCCCTCTCTTTTGCGCTCTCTCTCTCCCCCTCTCTTTTGCGCTCTCTCTCTCCCCCTCTCTTTTGTGCTCTCACTCTCTTCCCCCCTTTCTTTTGCCCTCTCTCCCCCCTCTCTTTTGCGCTCTCTCTCTCTCCCCTCTCTTTTGCTCCCTCTATCCCCCTCTCTTTTGCTTTCTCTCCCCCCTCTCTTTTGCTCTCTCCCCCCTCTCTTTTGCGCACTCTCTCCCCGCTCTCTTTTACGCTCTCTCTCTCCCCCCCTCTCTTTTGAGTTCTCTCTCTCTTTTGCGCTTTCTCTCTCCCCCCCCCTCTTTTGCGTGCTCTCTCTCCCCTCTCTTTTGTGCTCTCTCTCTCCCCCTCTCTTTTGCACTCTCTCCCCCTCTCTTTGCGCTCTCTCTCTCTCCCCCTTCTCTTTTGCGCTCTCTCTCCCCCCCTCTCTTTTGCACTCTCTCTCTCTCCCCTCTTTCTTTTGCTCTGTCTCTCTCTCCTTTTTTTTTTGCTCTCTCTCTCTCCATCCCTCTCTTTTTGCTCTTTCACTCCATCCTCTCTTTGCTCTCTCTCTCCCCCTCTCTTTTGCGCTCTCTCCCCCTTCTCTTTTGTGCTCTCTCCCCCCTCTCTTTTGCTCTCTCTCTCCCCCCTCTCTTTTGCTCTGTCTCTCTCTCCTTTTTTGCTCTCTCCTCTCCATCCCTCTCTTTTGCACTCTCTCTCCATCCTTTCTTTTGCTCTTTCTCTCCATCCCTCTCTTTTGCTCGCTCTCTCCCCCTCTCTTTTGCTCTCTCTCTCCCCCTCTCTTTTGCGCTCTCTCCCCTCTCTTTTGTGTTCTCTCTCGCTCCACCTCTCTTTTGCTCTCTCTCTCCCCCCTCTCTTTTGCATTCTCTCTTTTGCGCTCTTTCTCTCCCCCCTCTTTTACGTGCTCTCTCTCCCCCTCTCTTTTGCGCTCTCTCTCTCTCCCCCTCTCTTTTGCGCTCTCTCTCTCCCCCTCTCTTTTGTGCTCTCACTCTCTTCCCCCCTTTCTTTTGCCCTCTCTCTCCCCCCTCTCTTTTGCGCTCTCTCTCTCCTCCCCTCTCTTTTGCTCCCTCTCTCCCCCTCTCTTTTGCTTTCTCTCTCCCTCCTCTCTTTTGCTCTCTTCCCCCCTCTCTTTTGCGCACTCTCTCCCCGCTCTCTTTTACGCTCTCTCTCTCTCTCTCCCCCCCCCCTCTTCTTTTGA
Organism: Bombina bombina; assembly: GCF_027579735.1. NCBI lineage: Eukaryota > Metazoa > Chordata > Amphibia > Anura > Bombinatoridae > Bombina > Bombina bombina. The sequence goes on from NC_069503.1 coordinate 34,041,945, forward strand.
GTTCTCTCTCTCTTTTGGCGCTTTCTCTCTCTCCCCCTCTCTTTTGCGCTCTCTCCCCCTCTCTTTTGCGCTCTCTCTCTCCCCCTTCTCTTTGCGCTCTCTCTCCCCCCCTCTCTTTTGCACTCTCTCTCTCTCCCCCTCTTTCTTTTGCTCTGTCTCTCTCTCCTTTTTTTTTGCTCTCTCTCTCTCCATCCCTCTCTTTTGCTCTTTCACTCCATCCCTCTCTTTTGCTCTCTCTCTCCTCCCCCTCTCTTTTGCGCTCTCTCCCCCTTCTCTTTTGTGCTCTCTCCCCCCTCTCTTTTGCGCTCTCTCTCCCCCCCTCTCTTTTGCGCTCTCTCTCCTTTTTTTGCTCTCTCTCTCCATCCCTCTCTTTTGCACTCTCTCTCCATCCTTTCTTTTGCTCTTTCTCTCCATCCCTCTCTTTTGCTCGCTCTCCTCCCCCTCTCTTTTGCTCTCTCTTCCCCCCCTCTCTCCCCCCTCTCTTTTGCTCTGTCTCTCTCCGCTCTCTTTTGTTCTCTCTCATCCATCCCTCTCTTTTGTTCTCTCTGTCCCCCTCTCTATTTGCTCTCTCTCCCCCCTCTCTTTTTCTCTCTTCCCCCCTCTCTTTTTCTCTCTCTCCCCCTCTCTATTGCTCTCTCTCCCCCCTCTCTTTTGCTCTCTCTCCCCCCTCTCTTTTTCTCTCTCTTCCCTCTATTTTGCTCTCTCCCCTCTATTTTGCTCTCTCTCCCCCCCTCTCTTCTGCACTTCCCCTCTTTTCTGCTCTTTCCTATCTCTTTTGTCTCTCCCCCTTTCTTTCTATTTCTCTTCTCGCGCCGACCTCGCGCCCGTCCACGCTCCGCCACTCCCACGTTCCCGCCAGCGCCTCGTCCACGCTTCGTCCGCCGCCACGCCCATGCTCCCGCCCAGCCACACCCACTTTCGTTTGCAACAGCATTTCAGGTAAGGCCAAGTGTGTTTGTCTCTACTGCGCATGACAGCTTCGGACAAACACACTTGGCCTTTTATATAATAGGATATTCATCACACTCAGAAGAAGTTTCACGTTGACAGGGGCTTTCTTTCAATATTTATTCTTTATTTTCTACATTGACATGAACCTTGAAAATACCGTCCGTGTCGGTAAAAAAAACGGCTGGGTGGCAACCCTACCAGCACAGAGAGCTGCAGAGTAGGGTTTGCCACCTTTACTTAACCCCTTAGTGACCAGAGCACTTTTCCATTTTCTGTCCGTTTGGGACCAAGGCTATTTTACATTTTTGCGGTGTTTTGTGTTTAGCTGTAATTTTCTTCTTACTCATTTTACTGTACCCACACATATTATATACCGTTTTTCTCGCCATTAATGGACTTTCTAAAGATACCATTATTTTCATCATATCTTATAATTTACTATAAAAAAAAAATGATAAAATATGAGGAAAAATTGAAAAAAAACACACTTTTCTAACTTTGACCCCCAAAATCTGTTACATATCTAAAACCACCAAAAAACACCCATGCTAAATAGTTTCTAAATTTTGTCCTGAGTTTAGAAATACCCAATTTTTACATGTTCTTTGCTTTTTTTGCAAGTTATAGGGCCATAAATACAAGTAGCACTTTGCTATTTCCAAACCATTTTTTCCAAAATTAGCGCTAGTTACATTAGAACACTGATATCTTTCAGGAATCCCTGAATATCCCTTGACATGTATATATTTTTTTTTAGTAGACATCCCAAAGTATTGATCTAGGCCAATTTTGGTATATTTCATACCACCATTTCACCGCCAAATGCGATCAAATACAAAAAATTGTTCACTTTTTCACAAATCTTTTCACAAACTTTAGGTTTCTCACTGAAATCATTTACAAACAGCTTGTGCAATTA
>NC_069503.1:34154474-34166974 GCF_027579735.1 Bombina bombina
AATTTTAATAATCAATTTTATTTACAACTCAAGGGAACGGCGATGGGCACTAAGTTCGCCCCCAGTTATGCAAATTTATTTATGGGTTACCTAGAAGAAAATTTAATTCTCGGATCTCATTGGGAGGCGAACTTGGTGCTCTATCGTCGTTTCATAGATGACATTATTTTAATTTGGAAGGGAGACAGAGAAATTTTAGATATATTTTTAGAAGATTTTAATAATAATGAATTTGGTATTAAATTAACTTATGAAATTAGTACTAATAGTATTAACTATCTGGATATAGACATTGAAATACAAAATAATGAGATTATTACCAAAACACATTTTAAAAAGGTGGACTCTAATGGTTATATCCATAATACTAGCTGCCACTACAAAAAATGGCTAGAAAACATTCCTAAAAACCAATTTTTGCGAATTAGGAAAAATTGCACCAGACAAGACGATTTTGAAGAACAGGCTACCTATTTAGAAAATAAATTTAAAAAAAGAGGTTATAAGGAGGAATTGATTAATAAAGCTAGAATAGAAGCTAAAGAAAAAAACACAACATGATCTACTACAATGTAAAAAGAAGGAAGATCATAATGATGATTTTTTAAATATACCATTTATTACAGATTATAATATTAATCACAACAAACTAAGAGGAGTTTTGAACAAGCACTGGCACCTACTCCAAAGAGACCCCTATATTGGTGAATCATTAACAGACAAACCAAAAATAGTGTTTAAGAAAACGAGAAATTTTAAAAATATTCTGGCACCAAGCACTTTTAAACCCCCAAGAATGAATACCTTAGATGTGGACTTAAAAGGACAAAAGATAGAAGGTTATTTTCCGTGCATATCTTGCAAAGCATGCAAATATAGCAGCAAAGAGACAAGTGTAAAATCAACTGTAACACAAAAAGACTATAAAATTAAAGATGTAATAAAGTGTTCTGATAAAAATATTGTATATTTAATTGAATGTCCATGCCATAAACAGTACCTGGGGGAAACCTCACGTATGTTGAGGGACAGAATTAGAGAGCATATCCTTAACATAGAGCATGGATATGAAAAACATCTGCTCTCTAAACACTTTAAAGAAAAACACAACCAAAATCCAAAAGGCCTAAAATACTGGGGCCTGAGGAAAATAAAACAAGACTGGCGTGGGGGAGATATAAATAAAAAACTTTTAAGAGCTGAAGCAGAATTAATTTTTAATTTTAAAACCCTTGCCCCCTTAGGCCTAAATGCAGAGTTAGATCTCAATCCGTTTTTATAAAAAATTTTATAAAATTTTTATGCATTAAAAATTTTTATGCATTAAATGATTGTATATATAAAAATGTATGAATTTGTTTTTTACAATTTTACATCTTTATATTTTTTGATATGATGTATTTATTAAATCTCCCCCCTTTTTATGAGATCCATTATGATTATTTATTACTTGAAAGTTTAAAAAGAGTTCTTAGAACAGTACTTACATGAAGAAAAGGCAGATTATAGATGAAAGTAATATATGCCAATCGAGATTAAATAGAGGTGATCTTGCACACACAGGGTATGTAACTAGATATATTGAAATATCATATTACTAGAAACATAAGTTAAAATTTATAATTTTAGATTATATAGCTATATTTCAAATTATATTTCAGCATTTTTGTTACTATATTATATTGAGTTGTATTTTACAAGTTAGTGGATTATACAAGTTATTAATTAATAGACAGTAAGGGGTAATTATGTGTATATATAATGATCGAGATGGAAAAATTTTTTATATACATATTTTCTATATATATATATATATTTTTATTAGTTGCAATCAAATTTTAATTATATATAAATTTTCCCAAAGACATTTATGACTTTAAGACTCAGTGTTCAAAAATTAAAAAATTAAAAATAACAACTACCAGAAAGCATCTAAAGATGAGACCTGAAAGAAATTAAATGTCCCTTTAAGAAAAAGGAAACATGCTCCCTTTAAGGATTCCGGTATAAAAGACTGTCTGACAGGATGCAGTTCATCTTGATAAAAGCATCTTAGCTGAAACGCGTAGATGACCCAGGACAAAATCCGTTCAGCTGGCCAGCCTTTGTAACGGTGATTCTCCCTGCTATTCCTGTTCAGCAGTAACCCTGGAAGTATCACTGAGGGTGACAGTATTTCTTTGGGAAAAGGACAAGTTGGAATCTAACCACAGAGGATATCGTGCTCCTGGTAGCACTTTTGAAACATCAAAAGAAATTACATCGCTGTTTTTGAAAGCAACACTCACCGGCAACCCGGCAAGGCTATTGGTGCGGTAAAGAAGTCACGTGGAGACACACACGTCACAGCCAGGTAACGGCTGATTCAGGAACGCCAAACGCTGCCGCAAAGAAAAAGCATCCACGGGGAAAGGTATTATAGATCTATTACCTTTCGTATTCTGGTGAGTGTAGTCACATTTATATATTCTGGGACCAAGGATTTGATACTCCGACCTATATGTATTAACAAAGGATATATTGCCAAATATTGGTATTAGGTCAATAACTGTCAAGTTGAATATAACAGTAATCGTCAGTTAAAGGGGTACCCCGCGAAAAACTGAACTTTCAAATAAAGTCTTTTCAACTAACTCTGGAGATATAAATATATATATAAAAAAAGACTAAGGACAATTTATTGATACTTTGTTATGATATATATATTTTTTCAGCATAGACTTTGAAACAAAATTGATACAAACAATACAACAAGCTGAAGAGATATATTTAACTTCTGAACATAAGCAAGGATATAGGATTTTTTAGTGGTAAAAGTGATATTTAAAATTGTTTTTTAATATATAAAATTGTTTTTTAAACTATATGATTAAAAGGTGCACCTTAGCAACTAATCGGTTTTAACTCTATAAGTTGAGTAATAAAGTTTAATGGTGTTTATATATAGATATATATATTTTTACTCGTGTTATTTTTTGATTGTTTTAATTAATTTATTTGTTAGATATTGGTCCGTATTTATTCACTATTAGTGTATAACTAGGCAACAGGTAGAGCTGTTTTAGCGCACTCTAATTTTGTGTATATAGTAGTATTTTTAGTGAGGTTCTTTGGGAAACCACACTTTGTAGAGTTGCTTATATCTACCGTTAGGGGTTTATACTTTTTTGTTTATTGTATATATATATATAATATATACATATATATATATATATATATATATATATATATATATATATATATATATATATATATATATATATATATATATATATATATATACTGTGTGTGTGTGTGTGTGTATATATATATATATATACTGTGTGTGTGTATATATATATATATATATATATATACTGTGTGTGTGTATATATATATATATATATATATATATATACTGTGTGTGTGTATATATATATATATATATATATATATATATATATACTGTGTGTGTGTGTATATATATATATATATATATATTCTGTGTGTGTGTATATATATATATATATATATATATATATATATATATATATATATATATATACGTTTAGCAAAGATGTGCACTCTCACTTAGTCACAACTGCCAGGGTGCTAGTGGAATTAGGTATACAGCAACAAAGAAAAACTTGCACTCACTGGACTTTTAGCAAAACTTTACTTGGCAGAAAATAGTGACGTTTCGGGGACAGTGTATCCCCTTCCTCAGACAGTGATTGCATCAAACAATGGTGAATTTATACATTCAAACAAACAAACCCCTCCCCCCAATTAGCACAAAAACCGCCAAACATGTTGCTAAGGTGACCATACGTCACAAAGTAAACACTGTATTGTTAATCTGATGCTTAGAGTGTAATATAAGCCATCACGGCTCTTAAACAAATAGTGACTATGCAAGTGCTAGTTTAAAAACCTGTAGCAGTACTGGGCACCGATGTGAAACATACATAACACAGCTATAACAGTTCATCAAATACACTTGATAAATAAACTACTTCTCATTAAATAACGATTTTCACAACAAGCGTATAATAAATTAAATTAACAGGGACTACTGCTTACCTACCAAACACAAGATTAGAAACGGATCTGACACTGATCGCTGTATACCACATCACAGCACCCACACACAACGCTGGAAAGGGAAAGAAACCCGGAACTGCACCGGCCGCTCACGTGGGGGGCGATGCGCCAATCATCAGAGTTGTGTGATGTTGCCATGGCGATGGCTCACAACGACCACAATCTGCAGCGGAGAGAACAACAAATGTTATAAACAGCAGTTAGTAATGATAATAATTGTGGAGACATAGAATACCTACTATGCATACATATAGATTCCCAAAGTTCTATTAATGACTATATATACTCGCACACTTCTATGCTGTACCATCCTTAAACCTTTGCCCATAATCAGCGCCGCTACACTAGCTACACCAGCGCAATAGCATGGGGGTTATATACCAATAACATGAATTGTATAGATCACTATGGAAATCACACAATACAGAAATGGCAATTTTACCTTGCTGATCCTATCACATATTAAATAACAGCAAAACTTTTCTGAAGTACCAAATGTATTGCACACTGTGTGTGTATATATATATATATATATATATATATATATATATACACTGTGTGTGTGTGTGTATATATATATATATATATACTGTGTGTGTGTGTATATATATATATATATATATATATATATATATATACTGTGTGTGTGTGTATATATATATATATATTTATACTGTGTATGTGTATATATATATATATATATATATATACTGTGTGTGTGTTTATATATATTTATATATATATATATATATATATATATATATATATATATATATATATATATACTGTGTGTGTGTGTATATATATATATATACTGTGTGTGTGTATATATATATAATAAAAAGTCTTATATCAATAATAAAATTATAGAAAAAAAACTTTTAAAATAATTTGGTGGAAAAAGTCATTTTCGGTTTCGGTTTTCGGCCAAGGTCATCCTGCATTTTCGGTTTCGGTCTAGAATTTTCATTTCGGTGCATCCCTAGTTAATACACACTGTGCTGCTCTTTGTGCTAGTGAAGGGTTAATACACACTATACTACTCTCTGTGCCAGTGAAGGGTTAATACACATGGTGCTGCTATCTGTGCTAGTGAAGGGGTTAATACACCTTGTGTAGCTTTCTGTGATAGTGAAGGGTTAATACACACTGTGCAGCTTTCTGTGCTAGTGAAGGGATAATGCAAACTGTGCTGCTCTCTATGCCAGTTAAGGGTTAATACACACTGTGCTGCTTTCTGTGCCAGTGAAGGGTTAATACACACTGTGCTGCTCTCTGTGCTAGTGAAGGGTTAATACACACTGTGCTGCTCTCTGTTCTAGTGAAGGGTTAATACACACTGTGCTGCTCTCTGTGCTAGTGAAGGGTTAATACACACTGTGCAGCTCTCCGTGCCAGTGAAGGGTTAATACACACTGTGCTGCTCTCTGTGCTAGTGAAGGGTTATTACACACAGTGCTACTCTTTGTGCCAGTGAAGGGGTTAATACACACTGTGCTGCTCTCTTTGCTAGTGAAGGGTTAATACACACTGTGCTACTCTTTGTGCTAGTGAAGGGTTAATACACACTGTGCTACTCTCTGTGCCAGTGAAGGGTTAATACACACTGTGCTACTCTCTGTGCCAGTGAAGGGTTAATACACATGGTGATGCCCTCTGTGCTAGTGAAGGGTTAATACACACTGTGCTGCTCTCTGTGCTAGTGAAGGGTTAATACACACTGTACTACTCTCTGTGCTAGTGAAGGGTTAATACACACTGTGCAGCTCTCTGTGCTAGTGAAGGGTTAATACACACTGTGCTGCTCTCTGTGCTAGTGAAGGGTTAATACACACTGTGCTGCTCTCTGTGCTAGTGAAGGGTTAATACACACTGTACTACTCTCTGTGCCAGTGAAGGGTTAATACACACTGTACTACTCTCTGTGCCAGTGAAGGGTTAATACACATGGTGCTGCTATCTGTGCTAGTGAAGGGTTAATACACACTGTGCAGCTCTCTGTGCTAGTGAAGAGTTAATACACACTGTGCAGCTCTCTGTGCTAGTGAAGGGTTAATAGAGACTGTGCTGCTCTCTGTGCTAATGAAGGGTTAATACACACTGTGCTGCTCTCTGTGCTAGTGAAGGGTTAATACACACTGTGCTGCTCTCTGTGCTAGTGAAGGGTTAATACACACTGTGCTGCTCTCTGTGATAGTGAAGGGTTAATACACACTGTGCTGCTCTCTGTGCCAGTGAAGGGTTAATACACACTGTGCTACTCTCTGTGCCAGTGAAGGGTTAATACACACCGTGCTGCTCTCTGTGCCAGTGAAGGGTTAATACACATGGTGCTGCTATCTGTGCAAGTGAAGGGTTAATACACATGGTGCTGCTATCTGTGCAAGTGAAGGGTTAATACACACTGTGCTGCTCTCTGTGCTAATGAAGGGTTAATACACACTGTGCTGCTCTCTGTGATAGTGAAGGGTTAATACACACTGTGCAGCTCTCTGTACTAGTTTAGAGGTTAATACACACTGTGCTGCTCTCTGTACTAGTTTAGAGGTTAATACACACTGTGCAGCTCTCTGTGCTAGTGAAGAGTTAATACACACAGTGCTGCTCTCTGTGCTAGTGAAGGGGTTAATACACACTGTTCTGCTCTCTGTGCTAGTGAAGGGTTAATACACACACTGTGCTGCTGTTGCACATATCCTTTGTCTGATTGGCTGCTGCTTAACATGTGACTTCTCTGCATGTATTCAGGGAGATGTAGTTCAGTATTGAACGGACATTTGTTCCCCTCCCATTTAATTCCTGTGCAGCTGCTGCTGGGTGAGTGAGTCAGGCTGTGTGTATTGTGTGATAAAACGTTTTAGTCACTTTCTGGTCTTCTTAAAAAGTTTATAATTGTTATAAATGTTGTTCTTTTAATGCATTTTATTCATCTACTTGTGGCAGTGGGATACTAAGTGCTGTTCAACTCTTTGTGCTAGTGAAGGGTTAATACACACTGTGCTGCTCTCTGTGCTAGTGAAGGGTTAATACACACTGTGCTGCTCTCTGTGCCAGTGAAGGGTTAATACACACTGTGCAACTCTCTGTGCCAGTGAAGGGTTAATACACACTGTGCAACTCTCTGTGCCAGTGAAGGGTTAATACACACTGTGCAGCTCTCTGTGCCAGTGAAGGCTTACTACACACTGTGCAGCTTTATGTGCTAGTGAAGGGTTAATACACACTGTGCTACTGTCTGTGCTAGTGAAGGGTTAATACACACTGCTGCTCGCTTTGCTAGTGAAGGGTTAATACACACTGTGATGCTTTCTGTGCCAGTGAAGGGTTAATACACACTGTGCTGCTCTCTGTGCTAGTGAAGGGTTAATACACACTGTGCAGCTCTCTGTGCTAGTGAAGGGTTAATACGCACTGTGCAGCTCTCTGTGCTAGTGAAGGGTTAATACGCACTGTGCAGCTCTCTGTGCTAGTGAAGGGTTAATACACACTGTGCTGCTCTCTGTGCCAGTGAAGGGTTAATACACACTGTACAGCTCTCTGTGCTAGTGAAGGGTTAATACGCACTGTGCAGCTCTCTGTGCTAGTGAAGGGTTAATACACACTGTGCTGCTCTCTGTGCCAGTGAAGGGTTAATGCTCACTGTGCTAGTGAAGGGTTAATACCCAGGGCGGATTTCCCATTAGGCACAGTAGGCATGTGCCTACAGACATACTACAGCGAGGGGCGCCTGCCTATATTTACTATGCATCCAGTTTATTTTTAAACTGTAAAAAAGTTTATTTAAAAGCCTGCGCACAATACATGGTTATAGCCTGTGCGCAGGCTTCTGTACTGGTAGGAGAGCATGAGGGAGTGCGCGCTGGGTGGAATGGAAGTTGTTTCCCTACAGACTCCTGTACAGATGGAATTGTTGGCTCTGGTAAGTGCAGTTAAGATAAAACGTAGTCAGCGGTAGAAAGGTAATGTGTTCTCCCCAGGGTCAAATTCTTGAGAGGAACGGCACTGCCTCACTAATGCCGACTCACATTCTCCTCACCTCTGCATATTCTTACAGTATTCTAGCAGCTGGGGTGTGAGCAGGCAGTGAAAATTGTATGCAATAATCTTCTACGTGTATTTCTTTAACCCCTTAATGACCAGACCATTTTTCAATTTTCTTACCCTTAAGGACAAGGGCTATTTTTACATTTCTGCAGTGTTTGTGTTTAGCTGTAATTTTCCTCTTACTCATTTACTGTACCCACACATATTATACACCGTTTTTCTCGCCATTAAATTGACTTTCTAAAGATACCATTATTTTCATCATATCTTATAATTTACTATATAAAATATGATGACAAAATGGAAAAAAACACACTTTTACCAATGTTGATCCCCAAAATCTACAACCACCAAAAAACACCCATGCTAAATAGTTTCTAATTTTTGTCTTGAGTTTAGAAATACCCTATGTTGATATGTTCCTTGCTTTTTTGCAAGTTATAGGGCAATAAGTACAAGTAGCACTTTGCTATTTCCAAACCTATTTTTTTTTTTTTTTTTTAAACTAGCGATCGTTACATTGGAACATTGATATCTGCCAGGAATCACTGAATAAGCCTTCACATTTATATACTTTTAAAAAGAAGACAACCTAAGGTATTAAACTTGGGATATTTTGACTCTTTTTCATGCAATCATTTTACCACCAATCAATGCCTAAGTTTGAAAAGAAAAAAAACTAAATGGTGATTTTTTTTTACAAAATAGCAATTTAAGAATACATGTACTGAGAACGTTAAAGGGACAGTCAACACCAGCATTTTTGTTGTTTAAAAAGATAGATAATCTCTTTATTACCCATTCCCCAGTTTTGCATAACTAACACTGTTATATTAATACACTTTTTACTTCTGTGACTAACTTGTATCTAAGCATCTTCTGACCGCCCCTAATCACATGACTTTTAGTTATTATCTATTGACTTGCATTTTAGCCAATTAGTGCAGTGTCTGCCACTAGCCACGGGTGTGATCACACTGCTATCTATATGGCCTACATGAGCTAGCTCTCCCCTGCTGTGAAAAGTAAATAAAATAGAGGCGGCCTTCAAGGGCTTATAAATTATCATATGTGCCTTCCTAGGTTTGCTTTCAACTAGAATAACAAGAGAACAAAGCAAAATTGTTGATAAAAGTAAATTGGAAAGTTGTTTAAAATGACATGCCCTATTTGAAAAATGAAAGTTTTTTTTTTTTTTTTTTTTGGACTTGGCTGTCCTGCTAAATAACACCCCAATATGTCTTCAGCAGCATCTCCTGAGTACAGTGATACCACCCATGTATAGGTGTGTCGGGTTCTCTGGGGGCTAAAAGGCCTTAATTTTAGGGGGCGCATTCCAGTTTTCCAACTTGAAATTTTCATATCTGTTGCACCCATGTCCTATTTGGAACATTACTGAAGCCGGCCAATGTAATTTACCTTCATCAAACCATTTATTTTTGAAAAATAGACACCCTAGGGTATTGGAAATGCTGGTAGTTTAACACTTCCCATGCACTAATTCAACCACTAGTCTTTGTCAAACTTTTGGGTAGTCATTTTTTGTGTTATTTTGCATACACATTGTACTTTAGGCATGGATTCTCAGTTCCTGTTATGTGTTACTGCCAAAAAACACCTCAATATGTGTTCAACAACATCTCCTGAGTACAGTGATACCACCCATGTATAGGTGTGTCGGGTTCTCTGGGGGCTAAAAGGCCTTATTTTTAGGGGGCGCATTCCAGTTTTCCAACTTGGAATTTTCACATCTGACATCATGCACCCATGTCCTATTTGGGACATTTCTGAAGCTGGCCAATGGAATTTACCCCTATCAAACCATATATTTTTGAAAAGTAGACACCCTAGGGTATTTGAAATGCTGGTATTTTAACACTTTACATGCACTAATTCAACCACCAGTCTTTGGAGAAAGTGTGTGTTGGTATTTTTTTATGTTTATACACACATTGCTTTTTGGCTGTGATTTTGGAGAGCCTGTTGTAAGTTTTTGCAAGAAAACACTCCAGGTTGTTTTGCAAGACGTCCTGAGTACACCTATGTGTCAGAGGCCTCAGAATCTGAAGCCAGGATGGCATAAGCTTTGTCAGCAGTATAAAAATGCTGTGCCATTATAAATATATATCAATAAGTACAAGTAACACTTTGCTATTTCCAAACCATTTTTTTTTTTCAACATTTCCATAAGTTACATTTTAACACTTATATCTGTCAGAAATCCCTGAATAACCCTTCACCTGTGTGTGTGTGTGTATGTGTGTATATATATATATATTTTAGTAGACACTCCAAAGTATTGATCTAGGCCCATTTTGGTATATTTCAAAAAAGAAAAAATAACTTTTTCACAAACTTTAGGTTTCTCATTGAATTTATTTACAAACATTTTGTGCAATTATGGCACAAATGGTTGTAAATGCTTCTCTGGGATCCCCTTTGTTCAGAAATAGCAGACATGTATGGCTTTGGCACACTACACTTGTATTATGCCCAGCAGTAAAGGGGTTAATTAGGTAGCTTGTATGGAGCTTGAAGGGTTAATTTTAGCTTTAGTGTAGGGATCAGCATCTCACATGACACATTTCACCCCTGATCCCTCCCTGACCCCTCTCAAACAGCTCTCTTCCCTCCCCCACCTCACTATTGTCTCCGCCATCTTTAGTACTGGCAATAATAATAAGCCTATATACCAAGTAATTTATGCTAACTCTGTGAAGTGATCTAGCCACCTTAGCCTTCCCACGTTAGGCGCTCCGAACATAAATCTTTACTTCCGTCTTCTATTGATCAGCTAGGTACAATCCGTTTGGAGCTATAGGTGTGTTTTTCCCTTGGCGCTAGGTCTCTGGTTTTACCATCCAAAGAACACTATAGACTTTTTTCACCCCAATGGTGAACACATTTTAGAAATTGTATTAACTGGAGAAAATATTGTTTTATATATAAACTTCATATGAGCGTTTTTAGCAAGATGTGTCCCAAACTATCCTACAGACAGAGCCATAAGCTATACAGAGGCTTTATGTGTGTTTGTGATGGTGTCAGATAGAGGAGTAACATGATTTGGAAGTGAAGCGCAAGATAGAAAACAATGTAAGGCCACAGTGTCTACTTATTAATATCCTTCCTAACAGTGCAGAGTTCCTATAAACTAAGTTTGACTGCTTTTAAACCCCTTGCTGCCTAACAGAATGTTGTTTTGTATTTATGTGCAATACATTGCAGCTATATGGCCTGGGAAGGCATGGGTTAACAGCATGTGCTTAGTAAGTGACCCCTGGATGGGGAGGGGATGCTGCTAGGGAGATAGCGGCCTCTCTTACACCAGGGTCATCTTTCACCAGCAGGCCCTGTTCATCACACACAGTATAATGAGCACTTCTGCTAATACTTGGGACAGATCAGTAATAATAATTATTATTATCAGGTTTTTGTAGAGCGCCAACAGTTTCAGCAGCGCTTTAAACATAGTCGTATACAGGATAACATTTGTACCCGGCTTTTATGAAGGCGATCTGCAAACAGCTGGGCTCATAGGCTTACATTGTAGGGGGTTCAAGGGGAAAGCAATGGAGTAGGAAAGGTTAGTGTAGGTTGTATGCATGCCTGAATAGAGGAATCTTTAGGGAGTGCTTGAAGCTGTTAAAACTAGGGGAGAGTCTTATGGAGCGAGGCAGGGAGTTCCACAAGATGGGGGCCAGTCTGGAGAAGTCCTGTAGACGGTAATGTGAGGAAGTAACAAAAGAGGAGGTGAGGAGGAGATTGTGAGCAGATCGAAGGGGACTGGAGGGAGAGTATCTCGAGACAAGTTCTAAAATGTAGGGGGGAGCAGTGCTGTTGAGGGCTTTGTATGTCAGAGTGAGATTTTGTGTTTAATCCTAGAGGCAAGAAGAAGTCAGTGAAGGGATTGGCAGATTAAGAGCGATGTGTAAGGAAGATGAGCCTGGCAGAGGCATTCGTAATGGATTGTAAAGGAGCTATGCGGCAGCTAGGTAGACCAGAGAGGACGGAGTTGCAGTAGTCGAGGTGGGAAAGGATGAGAGAGTGGATTAAAATCTTAGTTGTATTTTGTGTAAGGAAATGTCTAATTTTAGAGATGTTTTTAAGGTGGAAGCGGCAGGCTTTAGCCAAGGACTGAATGTGAGGAGTGAAGGAGAGGTCTGAGTCAAGTGTGACCCCGAGACATCGGGCATGCGGGGTAGGGGTAATGATGGAATTATCAACAGTTATAGAACATTTGGGGGTGAAGATATTGGAAGAAGGGGAAAAATAAGGAGTTCAGTTTTGGAGAGGTTTAGCTTAAGGCAGTGACAGGACATCCAAGATGAGATATGAGAAAGACAGTGACACGGGTTAGTAAGGAAGGAGGT
>NC_069503.1:34171974-34376974 GCF_027579735.1 Bombina bombina
GAGCCAGGGTGGTGCGGGTCTGGCGCCGGGCGTCCACGTATTAGTCAGCCAGGACGGTCGCCTGATCAGCAGTCATTGGTTTTTTATCCTTAACCGAGTCCCGGATCTTGCCGGGATGTGGGAGTAAAATTGCTCCAGGAGGATGTGCTGCAGTGCCTCCTCCAGGGTGGTTATGTGGCATACTTTAATCCAAGGGTTCAAGAAGCGGGCTAACCAGTGGGTTCACTCAGTATATGGTTGCCGTTCTTGTCTGTGTAGATCCCTGAACTTCTTTTGATGGGCCTCTGGGGTGAGCCCGTACCTGGGAAGGATGCATTCCTTCACCCGGTCATAGTAATACTCCTCCGCGGGAGAAACAGTCTGGAAAACTTCCGCCGCCTTGCGGCCAGCTTTCCAGCCAAGATTGGGACTTGGTCTGTTGCGGCAATCCCATGCAACCTGCACTGGGTCTTGAAGTACTGGAGGTAGCAGTCAAAACCTCTTTGGTCCCATCATCCTTAAATGCCCAGAAAGTCTCATAAGGTAGCTTCCTGGGTCTTGGTTTGGGTTCTTGGGGGGATAACACGGCTCCCCGCAGATCTTTCTGGAGCTCCAGCATGCAAATCTGTCTGGCCTCAGATCAGTGGATCGGAGGCACTTCAGGGATGTCATTTGAAAGCTCTCAGTCCCCAGATACACAGTCCAAAAAGTGGCGTAATAGTTACTGGGGACCGGAGATACAGCGGTGGAAGTAATGGGGGTAGGCGTGTCCAAAAACCCCAGTTCCCAAAGGAGCTCCCCTCCGGTAATTCCCCCACCTCTTGTCCTCCCTAGGGGATACAAATCCCCAAAAGAGCTGAGCTCTGTGGCAAAGGGTTAAAGTTAGCGGGTGTTTGGCTGTGATGTGGCTGATAGGGAGTTCCAGGAGCCTGGCTAGCAGATGAGGGGTGTGACGGTCAGAGGCCAGCTCTTTCAAGATGAAGTGGTAACATAAAACAAGTAACACAAAACTCCTAGAGCCCAAAACCGCACAAGGGGTGGGGTAGTAGCAGGTAGGTGGTTTAACACTTGCAGCCAGGTCTCTGTGATATATATATATATATATATATAATCTATCCAGGCACTCTTGCAACAAACATTTTTTCTTTATTTCTGGTACAATCCGGTATACCAAATCCCAATGTTTCTGTCCTCACATTGGACCTTTGTCAAGGGTATAATCTGATCCCTGTCCGGCTCTAACAAGGTTAGTCATGTTAGAGTTGGATAAGAGTGCCTGGTTAGATTTTATGGGCCTTCATTACATCTATACTATAATTGTTTTTATAATGTCCGTCGCCATCGGCAGTTGCGCATGCATCCTCAAAGGAATGTTGGCTCTGCACGCAGCCAAAAGAATTCACCTGGATGCAGTGGGCAGGAAGACTGCTCCGGACCTCCACCCCACACCACCTTCGCTGTGGATGAAGATGATGGACCTGCCTGGAAGAAGACCTTCTCTGCCGGAATTCTGAAACTGTGAGTACCTATTTGGGTCTTTAGTGTTAGCTTTTTTTTTTTTTTTTTTTTTAAAAAAAGGGTTTTGTTGTTTTTTTGGATTAGTTTTTTTGGGGCATATATCAAAAGAGCTGAATGCCCTTTTAAGGCCAACGCCAATACAAATGCCCTTTTCAGGGCAATGGGTAGATTAGGTTTATTAGTGTTTGTTTTTTATGGGTGAGGGGTTTTACTGTTAGGGGGGAGGTTGTTTATTTTTAATGTAAAAGAGCTGATTAATTTAGGGCAATGCCCTACAAAAACTCCTTTTAAGGGCTATTGGTAGTTTAGTATTACATCTGTGTATGTCTGTTTGTTTGATTTCTAACCGAAAGACACCAGAACGCTCTGTGATCGTCTTAAACTTTGAAACTAACCGCCAAAGGATTGACAGCGTGGGAGACTCCAGCTGATTGGCGCATATCCTGACACGTGACTACTCCGAGTACACGGAGCCGATTACGTCACATGCCATTGGATCGTGGTCGAAAGAGAGGGGTGACGGAACCTGAGAACGAGCTGGACACTAACCCAGGTGATATACCTACCCAGCAAAGATACCGGTTGATGTTATACCGAGCAGAGAAGTCTTGCCCTGAAGGTTGGTCGCACTCTCAAGGTAATTGATACCCCATCCCAGATCCAGCAGCACTTTACAATACTTGTATCACTGACAATATAAACAAGTGGAGAGATTGTTACTTTACAAACTGTCTATTTATTCCTGCATTGCCTTAATATACGGATGCCTGAACAAACTTTGCACAGTTTTTAACGATTGGATTATTCTTGCTCATTTCCTCACCGCATTTAAACGGATTTTATATACCCCATTTTTATTATCTTTTTAAAACCACCGGTGGTATAGTATTTATGTGTATTACGACTAGTATTTTATTGTGTGAATTTATGTATTATTTAGTTTATTAAATCACAGTATTTATGTGTATTGCGACTAAGACTTTATGTTGTGAATTTATGAATTATTTGGTTTATTAAATCATTGTATTATATTTCTAATTTAGCCCAATGCATTTATTTTAACCCCATATCATTCTGGGATATCACTTATTATATATATCTTTGACCCACTTTTATGATACTGTGCTTATATTTTAGCACCACATCCATCTTTCTTAGTACTATTCTTAGCAGTTTACTACTACCTGTTACTCCCCCTATCGGGGGAGGTCTATATGGCCTGCATTTTTGGAACAGGGAGATGGAAGAAGATGATTGGTCTGTCCTCCTACTTCAAATTTGTCCTAAACACAAGTGGCTGTCTCAAAACAGTCCGGCCAAGAGATAGATAGATAGATTTGATAGATAGATATACATAGATTGATAGAATCGATAGAAGATAAATAGATAGATTTGATAGATGTATAATTACCCTGACAAAGTATAACAACCAAACATGCAGTCTGGGACCCATGGTGGTACTGGTATAACTAGGTTGTCTAAAGTAGTACTATTCTTAACAGTTTAATCCCTGTGATTGGTCTGTCCTGCTACTTCAAATTTGTCAAAAACACCAGTGGCTGTCTCAAAACAGTCCGGACACGAGATAGATAGATATACATAGATTGATAGTTAGATAGAATCGATAGAAGATAAATAGATAGATTTGTTAGATATATAATTACCCTGACAAAGTTATAATAATTAAACATGCGGTCTGGGACCCATGGTAACTAGGTTGTGTTAAGTAGTACTATTCTTAGCACTTTAATCCCTGTAACTCCCCCTATTGGGGGAGGTCTATATGGCCTGCACGATTACCCTGACAAAGTATCATAACAAGACATGCGGTCTGGGACCCATGGTAACTAGGTTTTGTTTATATTAGTACTATTCTTAGCACTTTAATCCATGTTACTCCCCCTATCTGTGTAGGTCTATATGGCCTGCATGATTACCCTGAGAAAGTATAATAACAAGACATGCGGTCTGGGACCCATGGTAATAGGTTGTGTTTAGTAGTACTGTTCTTAGCACTTTAATCCCTGTAACTCCCCCTATTGGGGGAGGTCTATATGGCCTGCACGATTACCCTGAGAAAGTATAATAACAAGACATGCGGTCTGGGACCCATGGTAATAGGTTGTGTTTAGTAGTACTGTTCTTAGCACTTTAATCCCTTTTACTCCCCTTATCGGGGGAGGTCTATATGGCCTGCATGATTACCCTTACAAAGTATAATAATAAGACATGCGGTCTGGGACCCATGGTAACTAGGTTGTGTTTTAAGTAGTGCTATTCTTAGCACTTTAATCCCTGTTACCTCCCCTATCGGGGGAGGTCTATATGGCCTGCATGATTACCCTCACCAAAATATAACAACAAAACATGCGGTCAGGGACCCATAGTAACTAGGTTGTGTTTATATTAGTACTATTCTTATCACTCTAATCCTTGTAACTCCCCCTATCGGTGGAGGTCTATATGGCCTGCCTGATTACCCACACCAAATCTAACCACAAGACATGCGGTCTGGGACCCATGGTAACTAGGTTGTGTTAAGTAGTACTGTTCTTAGCAGTTTAATCCCTGTTACTCCCCCTGTCGGGGGAGGTCTATATGGCCTGCATGATTACCCTCACCAAATATAACAACAAGACAGGCGGTCTGGGACCCATGGTAACTAGGTTGTGTTAAGTTGTACTATTCTTGGCACTTTAATCCCTTTTACTCCCCTTATCGGGGGAGGTCTATATGGCCTGCCTGATTACCCTCACCAAATATAACAACAAGACATGCGGTCTGGGACCCATGGTAACTAGGTTGTGTTAAGTTGTACTATTCTTAGCACTTTAATCCCTTTTACTCCCCTTATCGGGGGAGGTCTATACGGCCTGCCTGATTACCCTCACCAAATATAACAACAAGACGTGCGGTCAGGAAACCATGGTAAGGTTACTTCCTTTTGCACAATCAAGTATACTAGTTGCAGACAGAGGTTCTGACCCTGCATTATGGCTGCACCTCTCCCTAAAAGAGGGATCTGTTACAGAGTCTGTGGGCCTGTATGCAAAGAGCTGGCCTGCCTGAAAGGAGCAGCAAGGCAGTACAGGTCGTCCTCCTTCAGCCTTTTTATACGATGGCCCACGACCCTCATCAGGCACAACAGCATGAAACACCACATATGCCATCCTTTTGCACAATAGAGTACAGGTATGGCATCTATTTTAGGAACCCAGAGATGGAAAAAGATGCTTTGACATCCAGTACAGGTCGTTCTCCTTCCGCCTTTGTAGACGAGGGTCAAGGACCCTCAACAGACTCAACAGCAGGAAACACCACCTATGCCATCCATTTGCACGATAGAGTACAAGTATGGCATTGATTTTAGAAACCCGGAGATAATTTTTAGGAACCGGGAAATTGAACAAAAAAAATGATTGGACACCCAGTACACTTCATTCTCCTTCAGCCTTTTTATTCGAGGGTCCCGGACCCTCAACAGAAACAACAGCAGGAAACACCACATATGCCATCCTTTTGAACAATCCAGTACAGGTATGGCATTAATTTTTAGGAACCGGGAGATGGAAAAAGATGCTTGGACAGTACACTCAGTACAGGTCGTTCTCCTTCAGCCTTTTTATAAGAGGGTCCAGGACCCTCAACAGAAACAACAGCAGGAAACACCACATATGCCATCCTTTTGAACAATAGAGTACAGGTATGGAATCGATTTTAGGATCCCGGAGATAAATTTTAGGAACCGGGAAATTGAACAAAAAACCATGCTTGGACACCCAGTACAGGTCGTTCTCCTTCAGCATTTTTATAAGAGGGTCCAGGACCCTCAACTGAAACAACAGCAGGAAACACCACATATGCCATCCTTTTGAACAATAGAGTACAGGTATGGCATCCATTTTAGAAACCCGGAGATAATTTTTAGGAACCGGGAGATGGAAAAAGATGCTTGGACAACCAGTGCACTTTGTTCTCCTTCAGCCTTTTTAGACGAGGGTCCCGGACCCTCAACAGAAACAACAGCAGGAAACACCACATATGCCATCCTTTTGCACAATAGATTACAGATATGGCATTGATTTGAGGAACCCGGAGATAATTTAGAGGAACCGGGAATATTGAACAAAAAACGTGCTAGGACACCCAGTACAGGTCGTTCTCCTTCAGCCTTTTTATATGATGGCCCACGACCCTCAACAGGCACAACAGCATGAAATGCCACATATGCCATCCTTTTGCACAATAGATTACAGATATGGCATTGATTTGAGGAACCCGGAGATAATTTAGAGGAACCGGGAATATTGAACAAAAAATGTACTTGGACACCCAGTAGAGGTCGTTCTCCTTCAGCCTTTTTATACGATGGCCCTCGACCCTCAACAGGCACAACAGCATGAAACACCACATATGCCATCCTTTTGCACAATAGAGTACAGGTATGGCATTGATTTGAGGAACCCGGAGATAATTTAGAGGAACCGGGAATATTGAACAAAAAACGTGCTTGGACACCCAGTACAGGTCATTCTCCTTCAGCCTTTTTATACGATGGCCCACGACCCTCAACAGGCACAACAGCATGAAACACCACATATGCCATCCTTTTGAACAATAGAGTACAGGTATGGCATCGATGGAACCCGTAGATAATTTTTCAGAACCGTGAGATGGAAAAAGATGCTTGGTCGGTCCTCCTACTTCAAATTTGGGGCACTGCGCGTGCAATGTACTGTGCCACCAGATATGAGTGGTGTGTTAAGTAGTACTATTCTTAACAGTTTAATCACTGTTATGTGCCTTTTTTTTGGTTTGAGTTTTGTAGCCACAGTGCAGCACCAGAGGCCAGAAAAATTAGGCATGTACAAATGCCTGAAAAATTCGGTATTGTTGCAACCGCTGCTGTAGAAGCCGCTGCTGTAGCAGCGGCCAGAAAAATTGATGTTTGTAAAACAGTTAGAAAGTGCCCTAAAACCTTGCGGCTTGAACACTAGTTGTTGGCGGATAAGTCACGCAAGTCATCCTGCATTATAAGAAAAAAAAAGCCAGCGTGTGTACCATTTTTGTAGCCCAAGGCAGCTCATCTTATCAGGCCTTTTTGACTCAAATATATCGCCCAATGTCAGTCCCTTCGGGATCCATCCCTCATTCATTTTAATAAAGGTGAGATAATCAAGACTTTTTTGACCTAGGCGACTTCTCTTCTCAGTGACAAAACCTCCTGCTGCACTGAAGGTCCTTTCTGACAGGACACTTGAAGCGGGGCAGGCCAGAAGTTCAATTGCAAATTGGGATAGCTCAGGCCACAGGTCAAGTCTGCACACCCAGTAGTCAAGGGATCCATCGCTCCTGAGAGTGTTGAGATCCGCAGTTAATGCTAGGTAGTCTGCTACCTGTCGGTTGAGTCTTTCTCTGAGGCTGGATCCCGAAAGGCTCTGGCGATGCATAGGAGTTAAAAAGGTCTGCATGTCCTCCATCAACAACGCGTCAGGAAAGCGTCCTGTCCTTGCCGCCGTGGTCGTGGGAGGAGGATTACTTTCATCTCTTCCCCTGTTAGATTCCCGTTGTGCTGTGACATCGCCCTTATACGCTGTGTAAAGCATAGTTTTTAATTTATTTTTTAAATGCTCCATCCTTTCCGACTTGCGGGAATTTGGTAACTTTTCAGGCACTTTATGCTTATACCGGGGGTCTAGTAGCATGGACACCCAGTACAGGTCATTCTCCTTCAGCTTTTTTATACGAGGGTCCCTCAACAGGCACGACAGCATGAAAGACCCCATTTGCACAAGGTTGGATGCCGAGCTAATCATGTCCCGTTCCTCGTCCTCACTGATGTCACTGAAGGTATCTTCTTCCCCCCAGCCACATACAACACCACGGGTACCAGATAGGTGACAACAACGAGCACCCTGGGATGCCTGTTGTGCTTGGTCTTCCTCCTCCTCCTCAAAGCCACATTCCTCCTCTGACTCCTCTTCCTCACAATCCTCTTCCTGCGTTGCCGCAGGTCCAGCAAGCGATGCTGATAAGGCTGTTTCTGGAGGTGATGGACACCACAACTTTTCCTCTTCCTCTTCACGCTCATCTACGGCCTGATCCAGCACTCTTCGCAGGGCACGCTCCAGGAAGAAAACAAATGGTATGATTTTGCGCCTTCGGTGCGACTGACAAGGTTTGTCACCTCCTCAAAAGGACGCATGAGCCTACAGGCATTGCGCATGAGCGTCCAGTAATTTGGCAAAAAAATCCCCAGCTCCCCAGAGGCTGTCCTAGCACCCCGGTCATACAAATACTCATTAACAGCTTTTTCTTGTTGGAGCAGGCGGTCGAACATTAGGAGTGTTGAATTCCACCGCGTCGGGCTGTCGCAAATCAAGCGCCTCACTGGCAGGTTGTTTCGACGCTGGATATCGGACAAGTGCGCCATGGCGTAGGAACGCTTGAAATAACCACACACCTTCCTGGCCTGCTTCAGGACGTCCTGTAAGCCTGTGTACTTATGCACAAAGCGTTGTACAATCAGATTACACACATGTGCCATGCACGGCACATGTGTCAACTTGCCCAATTTCAATGCCGCCACCAAATTACTTCCATTGTCAGAAACAACCTTGCCAATCTCCAGTTGGTGCGGAGTCAGCCACTGATCCACCTGTGCGTTCAGGGCGGACAGGAGTGCTGGTGCGGTGTGACTCTCCGCTTTCAGGCAAGTCAACCCCAAGACGGCGTGACACTGCCGTATCCAGGATGTTGAATAGTACCTGGGGAGCTGGGGGGGGTGCCGTTGATGTGGAGCAAGACGAAGCAGCAGAAGAGGACTCAGCCGGGGAAGAGGTTATGGAAGAGGATGGAGTAGGAGGAGTAGAGGAGGTAGCAGCAGGCCTGCCTGCAAGTCGTGGCGGTGTCACCAACTCCTCTGCAGAGCCACGCATTCCATGCTTGTCAGACGTCAGCAGGTTTACCCAATGCACAGTGTAGGTGATATACCTGCCCTTACCATGCTTTGCAGACTAGCTATCAGTGGACCCTTGCCCCAACGCTGTGTGCCAGACATGCCATTACTTCCTTTCGCACAATCGAGTACAGGTTTGGGATTGCCTTTTGTGAAAATAAATTTCTGCCAGGTACCTTCCACTGCGGTGTCCCAATAGATACAAATTTTTTGAAAGCATCAGACTCCAACAGCTTGTGTGGTAAAAGCTGGTGGGCTAAGAGTTCAGAAAAGCCAGCTGTCAGACGCCGGGTAAGGGGGTGACTTTGGGAAATTGGCTTCTTACGCTCAAACATGTCCTTGACAGACACCTGACTGTGGGCAGATGACCAGGAACTGCTACGTAAGAGAGACTCAGTGGAGGATGGTTGAGAGGGGGCAAGGAGGACAGCAGCGGTTGACGTGGCTGAAGATGCTGGAGCAGAAGGAGGATGGCGGCTTTGAGTTTGTGTGCTGCTTCTACTCATGTGTTCTTCCCATCTGCGTTTATGATGGGAGACCATGTACCTTCGCAAAGCAGTTGTACCTAGGCGGGTGTTGGACTTCCCACGACTCAGTTTCTTTTGACACAGGTTGCAAATTGCATCACTGTTGTCAGAGGCAGACGCACAAAAAAAATGCCACACTGTAATGTCCCTTTAACTGGAACTCCACCCCTAAAGCCTTTATAACCTCATTCTCACATCAACTCATTGCTTGATTATTTTGTTGCTTTGAGTAGTGCTAACCTTACTCATTTATTTAACTAGTCAAGTCTCTAATTCCTGAAAGGTGTATCTTTGCTCTGTGTTACTTCAAAACCTAGCTACCTAATTATTGCCTAATTTACACCTACCTGTTTGCTGATTCTGGTATTCATCTGCACTACCTGTTTGGATCTACATTCCTGGCGTATTCATCCGCCTGTTTTCTTTCACACTGAGGATTTCACACGCTGCAGCAGCATGCTAAGGATCTCAGCCTCTGTTCCTGTTTCTCTCTTGGAAGTCCTTCCCTCCTAGTATCTACACTGGATCATTCTCCTATTTGTCTATCTGTTCCACGCTAGAGCTACCGGTCACGCAAGTACTTTTGTTCTGAATACAAATTATTCTGCCATGCTGCTCTTTTCAATCATGCTTGCTAAATGTGCATTGTCTACACTGTCTGCAGTATACTTTGTCTAAGCAACTTAACTACAGCCTGTACTTACTACTAGCTCTCTGGGTCAATTGCTTCCATGTGTGCATAACTCTACTACCTGCTTCTCAAACCAGCCTAAGTGTATAATTCTGCTTGCTTTGACCTGCTAAGTGCTGCATATACAGACTTTACATTATTATTTGTGCATGCTACTTACCAACTACAGATAAATTAATATTCAGACTCTCCTAATGAATCTTATTATTTAACTCATTCCACCTATTCTTTCATATATATATATATTCCTTTATTCATATATATTCCTACTGCTGGGACTCAATTACTGAAGTAACTGCTGTAATTAATTAACCCTTTTGTTACAGACTTATAACATTAGGTGTTCCACTTTACAGCTACAAATAATCTGTTTTTCATTATATGAGAATTATAAACAGGTTATAACATAATAATCAAGCCATAAAACCAGCAGTATGGAACCTCAATCTGTGCAAAAAGAGTTAGACACTCTAAACCATAAGGTGGATTACCTTGCAAGAGCACTCACTGACCTACAAACAGAAACCACAACTCTAAGAAATGTAGTTAAAGAATTGACTGTAACAAGAGTCCCAGAACCTCCAGAACCTCAGATCAACCCGACAGCTTTATTTTCAGGGAAAACGAGTGATTTTAGGGATTTTAAAAATGCTTGTTTACTGCTATATGCAATGAAGCCTAAGACCTACTGTACTGAAAAAATTAAAGTTTGCACTACAATCTCATATCTCATAGGTGAGCCAAGGTCATGGGCAAATCGATTTTTTGAGTCCAATGACTCTATTTTGGATTCCTTAGATTTGTTTTTCACAGCTATGAGTGCACTTTATGAAGATTGTAACACTCAAATTCAGGCTGAAACAAAATTAAGAGCTCTCAGACAAGGAAAGAGGCCTGTTGAGGACTTTATAACTGAATTCCAGATGTGGGCTACCGACTCACTCTGGAATGATATTACATTAAAAAACCAATTCAGATTAGGCCTAAATGAAGCTTTAAAAGATGAGATCTCTAGATTGGAGATGCCTGATAACTTACACGGCTTAATAAAACTAGCCACAACACTAGACCGCAGAATAGGAGAAAGAAGGTTAGAAAGGTACACATCAGACATACCTCTCAAAAGATTGCCAGTAAGCCCTACAGAAAAGATACATAACCCACATACACCTATGGAAATAGGAGTAATTAAAGGTCCTCTGACCCCTGAGGAAAAAAACAGACGACGCCTAGCAAACCTCTGTCTTTACTGCGCTAGTAAAGAACATACTGTAATATCCTGTCCCATTTTACATCGACGGAAAAAGGGTAAGCTACTAACACTTAGTTGTACTACTACACACATAAGACAAAAGTCATTGACACTCTCTCTCTCCTTACAGTGGGACCGACAGCGAATCAAGACTGAGGCGATAGTAGACTCTGGGGCTTCTGACTGCTTTATTGATGCTACATATGTTGAGCTTAATAAAATAACTTGTGTCACTAAACAAAATCCTGTGTTCATAAGATTAATTGATGGTTCTTTGATACATAAAGGTCCCATAACAAAACACACTATACCCCTATTAATCTCTACTTCTGAAGGACATACTGAACACATAAGTTTTGATGTAATTCCAACTGCACTTCATACTCTGATATTGGGTTACACTTGGTTAACTAAACATAACCCTAGCATAGATTGGGTTACACCCACTGTCACATTTAATTCCTCGTATTGTTCTTCTACCTGTTTCCCGCATCAGATCTTGGGTACTGTAGACCCAGAGATACCTGTTCACTATCATGATTTATTAGATGTGTTTGATTTAAAGGAGGCTGAGGTTCTACCCCCCCATAGAACCTTCGATTGCCCCATAGATTTAATCCCAGGGGCTAAGGTTCCTTTTGGGAAAGTTTATCCTCTCTCGCAGAAAGAGTTACAGTATCTGCGAGAATATTTAGACAATAACATTCGGAAAGGATTTATAGTCCCTTCTACATCGCCTGCTGCAGCAGGGTTGTTCTTTGTGACTAACAAAGATAAGACCTTAAGACCCATCATCGATTACAGGGCCCTCAATGCAGTTACTGTAAAGAATCGGTATCCATTGCCTCTCATCCCCGAACTCCTTGAACGCCTAAACGGTGCCACCATCTTCACTAAACTTGACTTAAAGGGTGCGTATAATTTAATACGTATCAAGGAGGGGGATGAGTGGAAAACTGCATTTCGAACCAGATACGGACTCTTTGAGTACAGAGTGATGCCTTTTGGGCTCTGTAACGCCCCTGCTACATTCCAGCATTTTATTAATGAGATTTTCAAAGATCTAAGCGACGTATGCGTCATAATTTATTTGGACGACATACTAATTTACTCTAAAACAACAGAGGAACATATAAAACATGTGAGATGGGTTCTTACACGATTACGTGATCACAGACTCTTTGCAAAGGCTGAAAAATGCCAATTTCATGTACAAAGGATAAAATTTTTAGGGTATATCATAACACCCGATAAGGTACAGATGGACCCAGAAAAGTTATTAGCTATTAAGAATTGGCCAGTACCCACTACTCTTAGATCTCTCTAGAGATTCTTGGGGTTCGCCAATTTTTATCGTAGATTTATTCACAATTTTTCTATGAAAGTAAAACCCCTTACTTCTTTAACTAAGAAAAGTTCTAAATTTCATTGGACACCTGAAGCAGATCAATCCTTCAATTATTTGAAGACCTGTTTTACTACAGCCCCAATATTAAGTTTGCCTGATCATTCATGTCAGTTCATTGTGGAAGTTGATGCCTCTGACACTGGTATAGGAGCAGTTCTATCCCAAAGAATTAAAGACCAACATGACACTCACCCTATAGCCTACTTTTCAAGAACCCTTTTACCAGCTGAGGTACATTACTCTGTGGGTGATAAAGAACTTCTAGCCATAAAATGTGCTTTAGAGGTATGGAGACATATATTAGAGGGAGTTGACAAACCTTTCTTAATATTCACAGACCACAAAAACCTTCAATACTTGAAACAGAACAAGACCTTATCCTCTCGTCAAGTAAGATGGTCCCTATTTCTTGACAGATTCAATTTCCATATAACATATAGACCGGGTAAGCTCAATGGTAAGGCAGATGCCCTATCCCGACAAAATGATGACAAACCTATAAGTGACTGTTTCTCACAACTTATACCTAGTCACAAAATCATAGCAGCTCTAAGTACTTTGGAGCTCGACATTCTAAGAGCTTTAGCAACTGATAACATACCCACTCATACTCAGTTAATAAAGGAACCAACTGGCCTGTACACTTTTCATAACAAGCTATACATCCCACAGACTCTTAGACAGAGACTCCTCTCTCATTTCCATGATAACCCCTTATCTGGACATCAAGGAGTCTTCAAAACTAAAGAACTCTTACACAGAGACTTTTGGTGGCCACACATGGGCGAGACCATTCAGAAATACGTGTCCACTTGTGATGTCTGTGCAAGATGCAAAACAGAGAAAAAGAAACCCATTGGTTATCTCACTCCTTTTATCTATTCCTGATACCCCATGGAGTGTTATCTCTATGGATTTCATTGTTGAGCTTCCCCCTTCACAGGATCACAATACCATCATGGTTGTTGTTGATCACCTGACTAAGTTGGCTCATTTCATCGCTATGAAATCACTACCTACTGCCAGTGACACAGCTACAGCTTTCCTTAAACATGTCGTACGATTACATGGGATACCACACTCTATCATAACAGATTGTGGATCTCAGTTCACTTCCAATTTTTGGAAAGACCTCTGTAAGTCACTCTCCATTCATCCTAGATTATCTACGTCTTATCATCCCCAGACAAATGGACTCACAGAGAGAGTAAATGGTATACTTGAACAGTATCTTAGATGCTATGTTTCTCATCTACAGGATGACTGGTTGGAACATCTTCCGTTAGCCGAATTTTCTTAAAACAATTCGGTTTCTAGTTCCACCAAGATGACTCCGTTTTATGCCACCTACGGATACCACCCACAGTCTATTCGACTTACACAAACCAACACTCCTTCCGCTAATTCCTATCTCACCAACTTACAGGATAGTTTGATTCTTCTAAAAGAACATCTACAGAAAGCTAAGACCGATCAGCAGTATTATTATAATGCTAGACATAGACCTAGTCCTGAATACAAATTGGGTGACCTGGTATGGCTTTCTACCAAGAATTTGAAACTCTCTATACCATCCAGAAAGTTGGGTAGTCAGTTTGTTGGACCTTTTAAGATTAAACGTATTCTCAACCCTTCAGCTGTTGTTCTGGATCTTCCATCTAAATACGGCTTACACCCATCATTTCATGTTTCTCTTCTAAATCCTCATAGGACTAGTAGTGAATTCACTCGTAGGATGGTTCCTCCTCCTCCAGTGATTTTGGATGAGCATGAAGAATATGAAGTTGAATCTATACTCGACTCCCGAATGCTACGAGGACGATTGCAGTATCTAATCCGCTGGAAGGGTTACGGTCCGGAGGAGGATTCGTGGGTTCCTCATTCCCAGGTTCATGCCCCTATGCGGGTAGCTGCATTCCACAAGCGCTATCCCCTCAAACCATCCCTGGCATCTTCGGAGCTGATGCCTTGAAGGGGGGGATCTGTAATGTCCCTTTAACTGGAACTCCACCCCTAAAGCCTTTATAACCTCATTCTCACATCAACTCATTGCTTGATTATTTTGTTGCTTTGAGTAGTGCTAACCTTACTCATTTATTTGACTAGTCAAGTCTCTAATTCCTGAAAGGTGTATCTTTGCTCTGTGTTACTTCAAAACCTAGCTACCTAATTATTGCCTAATTTACACCTACCTGTTTGCTGATTCTGGTATTCATCTGAGTCTCCCTGTCAGCCCTGCACTACCTGTTTGGATCTACATTCCTGGCGTATTCATCCGCCTGTTTTCTTTCACACTGAGGATTTCACACGCTGCAGCAGCATGCTAAGGATCTCAGCCTCTGTTCCTGTTTCTCTCTTGGAAGTCCTTCCCTCCTAGTATCTACACTGGATCATTCTCCTATTTGTCTATCTGTTCCACGCTAGAGCTACCGGTCACGCAAGTACTTTTGTTCTGAATACAAATTATTCTGCCATGCTGCTCTTTTCAATCATGCTTGCTAAATGTGCATTGTCTACACTGTCTGCAGTATACTTTGTCTAAGCAACTTAACTACAGCCTGTACTTACTACTAGCTCTCTGGGTCAATTGCTTCCATGTGTGCATAACTCTACTACCTGCTTCTCAAACCAGCCTAAGTGTATAATTCTGCTTGCTTTGACCTGCTAAGTGCTGCATATACAGACTTTACATTATTATTTGTGCATGCTACTTACCAACTACAGATAAATTAATATTCAGACTCTCCTAATGAATCTTATTATTTAACTCATTCCACCTATTCTTTCATATATATATATATTCCTTTATTCATATATATTCCTACTGCTGGGACTCAATTACTGAAGTAACTGCTGTAATTAATTAACCCTTTTGTTACAGACTTATAACATTAGGTGTTCCACTTTACAGCTACAAATAATCTGTTTTTCATTATATGAGAATTATAAACAGGTAATAACACACACTGCTGAGCTCTGTGATGACGGCATTCTGGTGGTGGCAACAGCATGCGTTGATTGGCGTCGGCGTGCTGTCTGGCTGACCCCGGGTGCCGATGCATGCTGTCTGACTGTGCCACCAGCTCCTTGTGGCGACCTCCCCCTGCTTCCAACTCGCCTCCTCCTCCTCCTCTCTGTCTCCCCATCTGAACTTTCCCCCTCTTCTTCTTCTTCTTCTTCTTCTTCTCTTCTAGCAGGCACCCACGTGACATCCACCGACACATCATCAACCGCTTCACTTGTATTTGACACATCAACAAAGGAAGCAGCAGCGGGTACAACATCATCATCATCATCACACCGTACCTCCATGTCTGTAATGCTGCTTGACTGAGACATATTACTGTTATCTACATCCTCTGTCAATGATGGTTGCGCATCACTCATTTCTTCCAACTGATGTGTCAATAACTCCTCTGAAAGATCAAGTGAAGCGGCTGTGGTGCTAGTGTTGGTGGTGGCGACAGGCGGGCGAGTGGCACTTGAGAGGTGCCCAAAGCACAGCTGGAGGTGGATGGTGCGTCAAGGTTAGGAGGACTAGGAGCGGAAGCTGTAGAAGATTGGGTGTCCTGTGTTAGCCATTCAACTAGGTCCTCCTCAGAACGTTTTGCGTCCCCCCTGGCACCTGGCCTCTGAACAATGTGCATATTTGTAGGGTCTAAAGGAATCACAGCACCACGACCACGATGGCACCTGCGGGGTGGCCTGCCTCTGCCTGTCATTTTTTTTAAAATGTACATTTACAATACTATTAAACAAATTATGAGTGGTGACACTGGGCAAGTGGGCACAGTATACGCTGTGAGCCTGACACCAAAAAACAGACTGATGTTTCAAAGTCAAAAATGTTTATTTATTAAATATTAAAAGTACTGTGACAACAAATATGATTGGTGGCACTAGTTGGCAAGTGGGCCTGGCTGGCACACACGCTGGGAGGAAGGCAACTGCAATTAGATTACACTAGCTGACTGATGCTTCACAGTCCAAAAAGTTTTTTTTTTTTTTTAAATTTATAATACTGTTAGAACAAATATGATTGGTGGCACTAGTTGGAAACGGCAAGTGGGCCTGGCACACACGCTGGCAGGCAGGCAACTGCAATTCAATGGCACTAGCAGACTGATGATTCACAGTAAAAAAAGTTTCTATTTTAAATATTTTCAAACCTGTTATAACAAATATGATTGGTGGCACTAGTTGGCTTGGCAAGTGGGCCTGGCACACACGCTGGGAGGAAGGCAACTGCAATTAGATTACACTAGATGACTGATGTTTCACAGTCAAGAAAGTTTTTATTTTAAATATTTACAATACTGTTATAACAAATATGATTGGTGGCAGTAGTTTGCAGCAAGTGGGCATGGCACACACGCTGGCAGGCAGGCAGGCAACTGCAATTTAATGGCACTAGCAGACTGATGATTCACAGTCTAAGAATTTTTTATTTTAAATATTTACAATACTGTTAGAACAAATATGATTGGTGTAACTAGTTGGCAAGTGGGCCTGGCACACACGCTGGCAGGCAAGCAACTGCAATTCAATTGCACTAGCAGACTAATGATTCACAGTAAAAAAAGTTTCTATTTTAAATATTTTCAAACCTGTTATAACAAATATGATTGGTGGCACTAGTTGGCTTGGCAAGTGGGCCTGGCACACACACTGGGAGGAAGGCAACTGCAATTAGATTACACTAGATGACTGATGTTTCACAGTCAAGAAAGTTTTTATTTTAAATATTTACAATACTGTTATAACAAATATGATTGGTGGCAGTAGTTTGCAGCAAGTGGGCATGGCACACACGCTGGCAGGCAGGCAGGCAACTGCAATTTAATGGCACTAGCAGACTGATGATTCACAGTCTAAGAATTTTTTATTTTAAATATTTACAATACTGTTAGAACAAATATGATTGGTGTAACTAGTTGGCAAGTGGGCCTGGCACACACGCTGGCAGGCAAGCAACAAGCAATTCAATTGCACTAGCAGACTAATGATTCACAGTCAAAAAAGTTTTGATTTTAAATATTTTCAAAACTGTTATAACAAATATGATTGGTGGCAATAGTTGGCAGTAAGTGGGCCTGGCACACACGCTGGCAGGCAGGCAACTTCAATTAGATTATACTAGCAGACTGATCTTTCACAGTCAAAAAATATTTTTTTAAAATATTTACACTACTGTTACAACAAATATGATTGGTGGCACTAGTTGGCAAGTGGGCCTGGCACACACGCTGGGAGGAAGGCAACTGCAATTAGAGTACACTAGATGACTGATGTTTCACAGTCAAAAAAGTTTTTATTTTAAATATTTACACTACTGTTATAACAAATATGATTTGTGGCACTAGTTGGAAAGTGGGCCTGGCACACACGCTGGCAGACAGGCAACTGCAATTAAATAACAATAGCAGACTGATGTAAAAGTTTGTTTTTAAAAAAGTTACACTAATGTTACAACAGATAGGAGTGATGGCACTCAGGATAGAAGTAGGCACAGTATGTGCTGGCAGCCTGACACACAGGCTGGCACTAGTGGCAGGCTGGCCTGGCAACTAAAATTAAATAACACTAGAAGACTGATGTAAAAGTTGTTGTTTTTTTACAAAATTTAAACTAATGTTACACCAGATAGGAGTGGTAGCACTGAGGATGGAAGTAGGCACAGTATATGCTGGCAGCCTGACACACAGGCTGGCACTAATGGCAGCCAGGCTGGTCTGGCAGCTAATATTAAATAACACTAGAAGAGGACTGATGTAAAAAAAAAAAATTACACTAATGTTACACCAGATATAAGTGGTGGAAAAAAGAGCTATTAATCACGCTATATGATGTGGGCCTGACACACAGGCCTGATGGAAAATGAAATTAGATTACACTAGCAAAATGATTTAAATTTTTTTATTTACAATAATGTTTATGAGTGGTGGCTGGAGTGGTGGCTGGCACAGCAATTAACAGTATATACTGTGTGAGCCTGAGACACAGGCCTGATAGAAAATGAAATTAGATTACACTAGAAAAATGATTTAAATTTTTTTTTTAATTTACACTGTTATGCAGATATGAGTGGTGGCTGCTGGCACAGAGCAATTAACCACAGTATATGCTGTGTGAGCCTGACACACAGGCCTGATAGAAAATTAAATTAGATTACACTAGCAAAATGATTTAAAAGTTTTTTTTTTTTAATTTTAAAATAATGTTAAGCAGATATGAGTGGTGGCTGCTGGCACAGCTATTAACCACAGTGTATGCTGCGTAAGCCTGACACACAGGCCTGATAGAAAATGAAATTAGATTACACTAGCAAAATGATTTAAAAGTTTTTTTGTTTTTGTTTTTTTTTAATATTTTTTATTGAAGTCATAGACAAACTTAACAAAGGAGATATATCCAAAAACAATGACAAAAAAGTTATACATCGCTATTACACAAATATTGCCAAGTCAACCAATACAGATGATGCCAACCTACAATATAATTATGAGTTTAGAAAAGTAGTGTATGATGACAGTTATTATCAGATTGATGGAGTCCAATTTAGCTAGAGATAGGGAGGAGTAATAAGGTTGATAAGGCAGTAAAAGTAAACAGAAGGGACCCTTCAAGCCCCTTTATTTAAAGCGTTAGTAAGGAATTTGGACAATTTAAACTAAGACTTCAGTTTTGTATTTTTACATAATATCAAGATTGAAAATGGTCCCCGCGTTGTACTTGAAAAACATATATTAGAATGTTTATTTAAAAAAAAAAATATTGAGGCAAGGCGGGAGATGGCTTTATGGGTTTTGGGGAGGGGGAAAGCAGCGGGCGAGAGCCGCTCAAAGTGAGTTAAAATGGGAGGGGGAGAGGGCGGAGCCAGTTGAGTTGTCAGGCTGGTAGATACTCTTGAGCCTCTAAGCTTTTGAGTAAGGAAATTAATGGTATAGGCGTTGAAATCCCTCTACCACTATAATAGGCTAGCAGTATTCTTCTAAATGGTGACAATGCTTGCCAGTTACAAATGTCTGCCAAAAGATAATATGTATAGTCCCTCAATTTGTGAATATGAAATGCTCCTATGTGGTGCTAAACATAACAGCAAGTATTATTAAATGTTCAATACTCCAAGTTATATATCAGGCTAAACAAGTAACACACTTTTGAATGTATATATGAGCTAATTAACAGACTCAACTGACATACTGGTAGTATTTATGGAGCTAGCACATAAACTCATATATTGGTTATCTACAATAGGAGGTTTGCTGACAGGATAGTATAATAAGCTAATAAAAAAGTAGAGAAGGATTATATAAAATAAAGCTAACCGCGTAGGAGGACGTTGATATCACATACTACTAACTGTTAACACTGACATGAATATACATATACTGGAGAACCTGCTAATATGCATAATTATCTCTACACAATGTGTTGTATGAGAGAAAGCAGGAGCAATAAGATATGTAGTAAATATCAACATCATGACACATAACAGTAAGAAAGGCAAACACTTGTAATATATATATGTTAGCAAAATATGACTGCCTGGGTTGCTTACTAGTTGATGTTTGGGTTTTAGAACTATGTAGGACTATAGGGGATAAAACATACAGAGATGTTAGGGAAGCTTAGGGAGGGTCTCTAAATTTAATTCTCCTATGAACGTTGAGAATAAGAGAGGATGTAAATTAGGACCCAATGGTTGATACATGAGTATCTATTGGAACATGACTCATATATTGTGAGATAAGGTAGTAACTACCAAGCAATCAGGCTCTTTATGTCCTTTAAACTGTTAATACGAGGGACACTGAAAACCAGTAGAAGCACAACACATATTCAGACGCCCAAAAGTGGTGATATAAAGAACAATGACTTATAGCATATATAAACAGGTATATCATAAGAGCTTAACATTACATGAATGTCCAAACAATAACAAGGTTTTATGTGAGAATGTAACGGCCCTTATATCTAATAGCAAGTAATATTGTCTGGGGTGCTGATAGTCAGATCCTGAGATATAATCAGCTATCTTCTTATGCCTAGGTAGGACTTAAAAATAACAATTTATGCAAACAATATTAGAGTTATTAGCAGACAGTGAGTGGTATGAGCTTAAATCCTATTACTGGGTGCTAAACAGAATCTACCAGAAGTAATGGCTGCCTATGTGTATATTATCCGACATTTAAATCCAGCTCAGCAGCCAGTAGCTGCCAACTGTAGTAGTCTCATAGATATAGTTAATTATAATGGAGCATAATCAAAGTTAAACAGTCACACATCTATAAGTTATACATGACAACATATAACAAAAACATCCCTATACACACATTGTAACAACAGTCCTCTGTGTATAGCTGGTATCCTTTAGGGCACCCTATATTATAGAACAGAGTAATGGGATAGTGTAGCAGCCATCTTAGTTCACTTTTATGCACCCAGTTATATATGGTGTGTATTGAACCTCGTCTGGCAGACCTAATGATGCCCTATAGCATCAAGAGAAGCGCTTAGTTAAAAACTTGAGAGAAGGGAGAATGAAATAACAAGATCAGCTAACCATTTAAACCTGGTCCCATCCTTGAAAAACGGGGTAAGGGGGTCTCAATTGCTTAATGTGCCCTGACTATGGACATTCCGGTGGGGTAAGGAAGTCACTCTGTACTGAGCTCCTATGTGACGATTAACAACCTGGGT
Source organism: Bombina bombina (assembly GCF_027579735.1). Taxonomy (NCBI): domain Eukaryota; kingdom Metazoa; phylum Chordata; class Amphibia; order Anura; family Bombinatoridae; genus Bombina; species Bombina bombina. The sequence goes on from NC_069503.1 coordinate 34,193,014, forward strand.
ACCATTTATTGCGGGGGAAGGGCATCACAAAAATTACACAAAGTGAGGTTAAACCTGCTTAGACACTGAAGGGATGGCAATAAAACATCAAATAAAAAAAAAAGAGTCTCGTAGGTATTTAACATTAGCCCCAGAGGAGACCGTATTATTGCTGTGAGTCTTATAACGAACCAGCAAGAGTTGGGCACCTGCGGTAGTGAAGCTGTCAATATAGATTCACCCCACTCCAATTCGGGGTCCTTCTGGTACACGGATCATCAAATTCTGTACTTTATGTCCCTGGTGTTGGATGGTAGCTTCAGTGGGCTTCAAAAGTATATTCCCTCCGCTCTGAAGACAATAAGGAGTAAAGCTTACATTAGTGAGTGTGCCATTCATAGCCTCGTGAGCCGTGGGACAACCGAAATACACTGCGCCCCATTTACTTCTGCACTGCGATGCATCCGTGAACAGAGTTCCAGCAGTCACAGCGCAAGAGGAGATGCTAGCTTTCGGACGTGAGCTGTAAACTTGGATCGGTCTGCATCGCGATATCTGGGGAAACTCCAGATGCTCTGTTAATGGCTGCCCCGGTCCCGTGGGCAGACAAGAAGGCCGTAAGGTACTGTTCAGTTTCCCTGTGCCTGTCTGCTCTACTGTATAAATGCTGAGGCTTCCTGTGTCAATCTGGCTCGTTTGATAAGTCTCCTCTAATTCTTGGGGTAGATCTTCGTTCCGTTGCGGTAAGTCTGGTTCACTCTTACCGGTTACTTCCCTGGCTTCCTCTGGTAATACGGTAGGTAGAGATGGGCTTCTAACTGCTCTCAAGTCTGCAGCAAGCGCTTGGTGATGTATGTCCATAGAGCGCATAAGTTGATGCAGTGCCAAAAGGATTTGTCTTTCCATTGTGTAGTAATAATGTAGGAGCCTTATCGCTATCTGATGAGAAGATGCGTAGATATCTTCAGTAATGGCGACCTCCTCGATGTCGTGGTCTCACTAAGCTGGAGGCCCTTATGCAGTTATGGTATGGCTCGCTATGTACTAATATCTCAAATCATGTAGCTTCTGCTCTAGTACATATGAGGAGCTAGATAAAAGAGTAAATTAATGCCAAACGTGCCATAAATTTATATATTATTGATCAAACTTTAGGAGCTCTGTTATGGCACGTCTGGCTGCTTCGGCTGTTGGCTCCGCCCCCCAAGTTTTGTTTTTTAAATGTAAAATAATGTTAAGCAGATATGAGTGGTGGCTGCTGGCACAGCAATTAACCACAGTATATGCTGTGTAAGACTGACACACAGGCCTGATAGAAAATTAAATTAGATTACACTAGCAAAATGATTTAAAAGTTTTGTTTTTTTAAATTTAAAATAATGTTAAGCAGATATGAGTGGTGGCTGCTGGCACAGCAATTAACCACAGTCTATGCTGTGTGAGCCTGACACACAGGCCTGATAGAAAATGAAATTATATTACACTAGGAAAATGATTTAAAAGTTTTGTTGTTTAAATTTACACTAATGTTAAGCAGATATGAGTGGTGGCACTAATCACAGTATACGCTGTGAGCCTCACACACAGGCTGAAAGCCAGGCAAATGCAAATAAAATTACAAATAATAAAAAAAAAAAACGACTGAAGTTCTCGCCCTAAAAAGGGCTTTTTGGGGTGCTGTCCTTACAGCAGAGATTAGATGAGTCCTTCAGGACTGTAGTGGACACTAAATACACTAGCCTAGCTATCTATTTCCCTATAATGTCAGCAGTACTAACCCTCCTCTCACTAAGAATGCAGGATCGTAATGATAATCTAAAATGGCTGCTGCCCAGGGCTGGGAGGGTCTGTGAGGGAGTGTCTGCTGCTGATTGGCTCAAATGTGTCAGAAGGCTGTGAGATACAGGGTCAAAGTTTCCTCAATGATGACACATAGGGGGCGGATCAAACATCGCATATGTTCGCCCGCAGCGGCGAACGCGAACAAGCTATGTTCGCCGGGAACTGTTCTCCGGCAAACAGTTTGCGACATCACTACTGTTTAACTCTCTGTGCTAGTGAAGGGTTAATACACACTTTGCTGCTCTCTGTGCTAATGAAGGGTTAATACACACTATGCAACTCTCTGTGCTAATGAAGGGTTAATACACAGTGGGTAGATCTCTATGCTAGTAAAGGGGTTAATATACACTAGGTAGATCTTTATGCTAGTGAAGGGTTAATACACACTGTGCAGATCTTTGTCTTAGTGAAGGGATTTATTTCGCCCTGTGCGTCTCTGAAAGGGTCAATACGCACTGTGTTGCTATCAGCACTAATAAAGGGGTTAATACACACTGTGCTGCTCTCTGTGCTAGTGAAGGGTTAATACGCACTGTGTTGCTCTCTGTGCTAATGAAGGGGTTAATACACACTGTGCTGCTCTCTGTGCTAGTGAAGGGTTAATACACACTGTGCTGCTCTCTGTGCTAGTGAAGGGTTAATACACACTGTGCTGCTCTCTGTGCTAGTGAAGGGTTAATACACACTGTGCTGCTCTCTGTGCTAGTGAAGGGGTTAATACATACTGTGCTGCTCTCTGTGCTAGTGAGGGGTTAATACACACTGTGCAGCTCTCTGTGCTAGTGAGGGGTTAATACACACTGTGCAGCTCTCTGTGCTAGTGAGGGGTTAATACATACTGTGCTGCTCTCTGTGCTAGTAAGGGGTTAATACACACTGTGCTGCTCTGTGTCAATGAATAGTTAAAACACACTGTGCTGCTCTCTGTGCTAGTTAAAGGTTAATACACATAGTGCAGCTCTCTGTGCTAGTGAAGGGGTTAATACACACTGTTGAAAAACACTGCACTAGTGTATGATATGTGCGTATTCAATTTTTAATAAGGGATACTAAGAGACCGAAGCACATTTGAAAATAGAAGTGAATTTAAAAGTGTCTTAAAATGACATGCTCTATCTGAATCATGCAAGTTAGATTTTGACTTACCTGTCCATTTATTACACAGTGCTAGTGAAGGGTTAATACACACTGTGCTGCTCTCTGTGCTAGTGAAGGGTTAATACACACTGTGCAGCTCTTTGTGCTAGTGAAGGATTAATACACACTGTGCTGCTCTCTGTGCTAGTGAAGGGCTAATACACACTGTGCTGCTCTCTGTGCTAGTGAAGGGTTAATACACACTGCTGCTCTCTGTGCTAGTGAAGGGTTAATACACACAATGTTAATCTCACTTCTAGTGAAGGGGTTAATACACACTGTGCTGCGCTCTGTGCTAGTGAAGAGTTAATACACACTGCTGCTCTCTGTGCTAGTGAAGGGTTAATACACACAATGTTAATCTCACTTCTAGTGAAGGGGTTAATACACACTGTGCTGCACTCTGTGCTAGTGAAGGGTTAATACACACTGTGCTGCTCTCTGTGTTAGTGAAGGTTTAATACACACAATGTTAATCTCACTTCTAGTGAAGGGGTTAATACACACTGTGCTGCGCTCTGTGCTGCGCTCTGTGCTAGTGAAGGGTTAATACACACTGTGCTGCTCTCTGTTCTAGTGAAGGGTTAATACACACTGTGCTGCTCTCTGTGCTAGTGAAGGTTTAATACACACAATGTTAATCTCACTTCTAGTGAAGGGTTAATACACACTACTGCTCTCTGTGCTAGTGAAGGTTTAATACACACAATGTTAATCTCACTTCTAGTGAAGGGGTTAATACACACTGCTGCTCTATGTGCTAGTGAAGGGTTAATACACACAATGTTAATCTCACTTCTAGTGAAGGGTTAATACACACTGTGCTGCGCTCTGTGCTAGTGAAGGGTTAATACACACTGTGCTGCTCTCTGTGCTAGTGAAGGGTTAATACACACTGTGCTGCTCTCTGTGCTAGTGAAGGGTTAATACACACTGTGCTGCTCTCTGTGCTAGTGAAGGGTTAATACACACTGTGCTGCGCTCTGTGCTAGTGAAGGGTTAATAAACACTGCTGCTCTCTGTGCTAGTGAAGGGTTAATACACACAATGTTAATCTCACTTCTAGTGAAGGGGTTAATACACACTGTGCTGCTCTCTGTGCTAGTGAAGGTTTAATACACACTGTGCTGCTCTCTGTGTTAGTGAAGGTTTAATACACACAATGTTAATCTCACTTCTAGTGAAGGGGTTAATACACACTGTGCTGCGCTCTGTGCTAGTGAAGGGTTAATACACACTGTGCTGCTCTCTGTGCTAGTGAAGGGTTAATACACACTGTGCTGCTCTCTGTGCTAGTGAAGGTTTAATACACATAATGTTAATCTCACTTCTAGTGAAGGGTTAATACACACTGCTGCTCTCTGTGCTAGTGAAGGTTTAATACACACAATGTTAATCTCACTTCTAGTGAAGGGGTTAATACACACTGCTGCTCTATGTGCTAGTGAAGGGTTAATACACACAATGTTAATCTCACTTCTAGTGAAGGGTTAATACACACTGTGCTGCGCTCTGTGCTAGTGAAGGGTTAATACACACTGTGCTGCTCTCTGTGCTAGTGAAGGGTTAATACACACTGCTGCTCTATGTGTCCATGAATAGTTAAAACACACTGCTGCTCTCTGTGCTAGTGAAGGGTTAATACACACTGTGCTGTTCTTTGTTTTAGTGAAGGGTTAATACACACTGTGCTGCTCTCTGTGCTAGTAAAGGGGTTAATATAAACTGGGTAGATCTTTGTGCTAGTGAAACGTTAATGCACACTACTGCACGTTTTGCTAGTGATTGGATAATACACATTGTGCAGTGGTTATTGCACCCTGTGTCAATACTCAGTGTTGCTATCTGTGCTAGTGAATGGTTAATACACACTGTGTTGCTATCTCTCTGCTAATGAATGGTTAATAAACACTTTGCGGCTCTTTGTCTTAGTTATAAACTGTGCTACTATCTGAGCTAGTGTGAGTTTTAATACACACTGTGCTGCCCTGCTCTCTGTGCTAATGAAGTGTTAATTTACACTGTGTTGCTCTCTGTGCTAGTGAAGGGTTAATTCACACTGTGCTGCTCTGTTCTAGTAAAGGGTTAATACACACTGTGCTGCTCTCTGTTCTAGTAAAGGGTTAATACACACTGTTCTGCTCTTTGTGCTAGTAAATTGTTAATATGCACTGTACTGTGCTAATGAAGGGTTAATACAAACTATACGGCTCTCTGTGCTAATGAAGAGTTAATACACAATATACTGCTCTATGTGCTAGTGAAGGGTTAATACAAACGGTGCTGCTCTCTGGTAGTGAAGGGTTAATACACACTATACTGCTCTCTGTGCTAGTGAAGGGTTAATACACACAATGTTAATCTCTCTTCTAGTGAAGGGGTTAATACACACTGTGCTGATGAAGGGTTAATACACACTGCAGCTCTCTGTGCTAGTGAAGGGTTAATACACACTGTGCTGCTCTCTGTGCTAGTGAAGGGTTAATACACACTGTGCAGCTCTCTGTGCTAGTGAAGGGTTAATACACACTGTGCTGCTCTCTGTGCTAGTGAAGGGTTAATACACACTGTGCTGCTCTCTGTGCTAGTGAAGGGTTAATACACACTGTGCTTCTCTCTGTGTTAGTGAAGGGTTAATACACACTGTGCAGCTCTCTGTGCTAGTGAAAGGTTAATACACACTGTGCAGCTCTCTGTGCTAGTGAAGGGTTAATACACACTATACTGCTCTCTGTGCTAGTGAAGGGTTAATACACACAATGTTAATCTCTCTTCTAGTGAAGGGGTTAATACACACTGTGCTGCTCTGTGTTAGTGAAGGGGTTAATACACACTGTGCTGATGAAGGGTTAATACACACTGTGCTGCTCTCTTTGCTAGTGAAGGGTTAATACACACTGTGCAGCTCTCTCTGTTCTAATGAAGGGTTAATGCACACTGTGCAGCTCTGTGTGCTAATGAAGGGTTAATGCACACTGTGCAGCTCTCTCTGTTCTAATGAAGGGTTAATGTACACTATAATGCTCTCTGTGCTAATGAAGGGTTAATCAGTGGTGCAGCATGGGGGGTGTACAGGGACGGTTGCCCCGGGTGCATAATTTTTAGGGCCGCAAAATTAAAGAGCCAGTAGTCTCCACCACCGCTCTCACTAAGTTTCTCACATGCAGTGCCGGGAGGAAGTGATCATTCTGGTCCTTTGTGCCTGCACTTTTCATTTCTACCTGTAGGTGTCACTGTTTCATTATAGCTCAATGTAAATAGTTACTGCGTTCCTGTCTAGGCTTTCCCCCCCTTCCTGAGCTCTAGTGCAGTGTGAGACATAGCAGCAGACCTGATATAGGTGAGTTGTGCAGACTCCCATACTCTCTATATTGTGCAGACTCCCATACTATCTATATTGTGCAGACTCCCATACTCTCTATATTGTGCAGACTCCCATACTCTCTATATTGTGCAGACTCCCATACTCTCTATATTGGGCAGACTCCCATACTCTCTATATTGTGCAGACTCCCATACTATCTATATTGTGCAGACTCCCATACTCTCTATATTGGGCAGACTCCCATACTCTCTATATTGGGCAGACTCCCATACTCTCTATATTGGGCAGACTCCCATACTCTCTATATTGGGCAGACTCCCATACTCTCTATATTGGGCAGACTCCCATACTCTCTATATTGGGCAGACTCCCATACTCTCTATATTGGGCAGACTCCCATACTCTCTATATTGGGCAGACTCCCATACTCTCTATATTGTGCAGACTCCCATACTCTCTATATTGTGCAGACTCCCATACTCTCTATATTGTGCAGACTCCCATACTCTCTATATTGTGCAGACTCCCATACTCTCTATATTGTGCAGACTCCCATACTCTCTATATTGGGCAGACTCCCATACTCTCTATATTGGGCAGACTCCCATACTCTCTATATTGGGCAGACTCCCATACTCTCTATATTGGGCAGACTCCCATTCTCTCTATATTGGGCAGACTCCCATTCTCTCTATATTGGGCAGACTCCCATTCTCTCTATATTGGGCAGACTCCCATTCTCTCTATATTGGGCAGACTCCCATTCTCTCTATATTGGGCAGACTCCCATTCTCTCTATATTGGGCAGACTCCCATTCTCTCTATATTGGGCAGACTCCCATTCTCTCTATATTGGGCAGACTCCCATTCTCTCTATAGTGAGCAGACTCCCATTCTCTCTATAGTGGGCAGACTCCCATACTCTCTATAGTGGGCAGACTCCCATACTCTCTATAGTGGGCAGACTCCCATACTCTCTATAGCTATAAGATGGTAATATATTTTTATACATGCAAGGTTCATCTTGTCTTTTTTATTTATGTGTATTTTTTTTCTCTCACATATTTTTTGTGATAACATTTTCAACTATTTCATAATCAGAGCTCTGAGGAATTCTGAATTGGGAGGGCTGGGGGTCCAATACAGAGGTGGTACAATGAGGTACAATACAGAGGTGGTACAGTGAGGTACTATAGTCAATCCCTACTGTACTGGTGGAAGAGACTCAGTCAGTGCTAATGGGCTAGGGAGCGCAATACTTGCTTTGACCTGGGTGCTGACAACCCATGCTACGCCACTGGGGTTAATACATGCTATACTGCTCTCGGTGCTAGTGAAGGGTTAATATGCACTGTGCTGCTCTTTGTGCTAGTGGAGGGGTTAATATACACGGTGCTGCTCTCTGTGCTAGTGAATGGTTAATATACACAGTGCTGCTCTCTGTGCTAGTGAATGGTTAAAATACACTGTTCTGTTCTCTGTGCTAGTTAAGGGTTAATATACACACTGCAGCTCTCAGTGCTAGTGAAGGGTTAATACCCACTGTGCAGCTCTCAGTGCTAGTGAAGGGTTAATACACAATGTGCAGCTCTCTGTGCCAGTGAAGGGTTAATACACACTGTGCTAGTGAAGGGGTTAATACACTTTGTGTTTCTCTCTGTGCTAGTGAAGGGTAATACACACTGCGCTGCTCTCTCTGCTAATGAAGGGTTAATATACACTGTGCAGCTCTCTGTGCTAGTGAAGGGTTAATCCACACTGTGTATCTCTCTGTGCCAGTGAAGGGTTAATACCCACTGTGCTGCTTTCTGTGCTAGTGAAAGGTTAATACCCACTGTGCAGCTCTCAGTGCTAGTGAAGGGTTAATACCCACTGTGCAGCTCTCTGTGCCAGTGAAGGGTTAATACCCACTGTGCAGCTCTCTGTACCAGTGAAGGGTTAATACCCACTGTGCAGCTCTCTGTGCTAGTGAAGGGTTAATACCCACTGTGCAGCTCTCAGTGCTAGTGAAGGGTTAATACCCACTGTGCAGCTCTCTGTGCCAGTGAAGGGTTAATACCCACTGTGCAGCTCTCTGTGCCAGTGAACGGTTAATACACACTGTGCTGCTTTCTGTGCTAGTGAAGGGGTTAATACACATTGTGTTTTGCTCTGTGCTAGTGAGGGGTTAATACAAACGGTGCTGCTCTCTGTGCTAATGAATGTTTAATACACACTTGCAGCTCTCTGTGCTAGTAAAGGGTTAATACACACTGTGCAGCTCTCAGTGCTAGTGAAGGGTTAATACACAATGTGCAGCTCTCTGTGCCAGTGAAGGTTTAATACACACTGTGCTGCTCTCTGTGCCAGTGAAGGGTTAATACACACTGTGCTAGTGAAGGGGTTAATACACTTTGTGTTTCTCTCTGTGCTAGTGAAGGGTAATACACACTGCGCTGCTCTCTCTGCTAATGAAGGGTTAATATACACTGTGCAGCTCTCTGTGCTAGTGAAGGGTTAATACACACTGTGTATCTCTCTGTGCCAGTGAAGGGTTAATACCCACTGTGCTGCTCTCTGTGCTAGTGAAAGGTTAATACCCACTGTGCAGCTCTCTGTGCCAGTGAAGGGTTAATACCCACTGTGCAGCTCTCTGTGCCAGTGAAGGGTTAATACCCACTGTGCAGCTCTCTGTGCTAGTGAAGGGTTAATACCCACTGTGCAGCTCTCAGTGCTAGTGAAGGGTTAATACCCACTGTGCAGCTCTCTGTGCCAGTGAAGGGTTAATACCCACTGTGCAGCTCTCTGTGCCAGTGAAGGGTTAATACACACTGTGCTGCTTTCTGTGCTAGTGAAGGGGTTAATACACATTGTGTTTTGCTCTGTGCTAGTGAGGGGTTAATACAAACGGTGCTGCTCTCTGTGCTAATGAATGTTTAATACACACTTGCAGATCTCTGTGCTAGTAAAGGGTTAATACACACTGTGCTGCTCTCTGTGCCAGTGAAGGGTTAATACACACTGTGCAGCTCTCTGTGCTAGTGAAGGGTTAATACACACTGTGCTGCTCTCTGTGCCAGTGAAGGGTTAATACACACTGTGCTGCTCTCTGTGCTAGTGAAGGGTTAATACACACTGTGCTGCTCTCTGTGCCAGTGAAGGGTTAATACACACTGTGCTGCTCTCTGTGCCAGTGAAGGGTTAATACACACTGTGCTGCTCTCTGTGCCAGTGAAGGGTTAATACACACTGTGCAGCTTTCTGTCCTAGTGAAGGGGTTAATACACACTGTGCTGCTCTCTGTGCCAGTGAAGGGTTAATACACACTGTGCAGCTCTCTGTACTAGTGAAGGGTTAATACACACTGTGCTGCTCTCTGTGCTAGTGAAGGGTTAATACACACTGTGCTGCTCTCTGTGCCAGTGAAGGGTTAATACACACTGTGCTGCTCTCTGTGCCAGTGAAGGGTTAATACACACTGTGCAGCTCTCTGTCCTAGTGAAGGGGTTAATACACACTGTGCTGCTCTCTGTGCCAGTGAAGGGTTAATACACACTGTGCAGCTCTCTGTACTAGTGAAGGGTTAATACACACTGTGCTGCTTTCTGTGCCAGTGAAGGGTTAATACACCTTGTGCTACTCTCTCTGTGCTAGTGAAGGGTTAATACACACTGTGCTGCTCTCTGTGCTAGTGAAGGCTTAATACATACTGTGCTGCTCTCTGTGCTAGTGAAGGGTTAATACACTATGTACTGCTCTCTGTGCCAGTGAAGGTTTAATACACACAGATGCACAACTGTAGCACAAGTTATGTTTATGAGTTAGTCATTTACAGCAGCTACACACAGGGCAGGGGAATAAGATAAAACGTTATATAAATCAGTATTAGACACTGAGTGTTACGGTACCAACAGGATACTAAGGGTTAATACCAGATGAACAATGTCCTGCATAGGGAATCAGCAATTCACAACCCAGCCAGTTTTCAGGTTTAAAACAGAATGATCTTTATTAAAAGGCTATGCCTAGTATTTATGCAGGTCTGACCCCCCAGATGGGGGGGGTTGAAAGAATGTTGTACATTACATGGAGGGACAACACCCTGTTACAGGCCACATAGATTCACATTACTTTACTTAGGCAGATAACAAGTTAAACATAAGACACAATGGAGTCCTTATCACCAACAGTCTGACTCTGGAGGTGATTAAACAATGGAATGTTTATTACTTAAACGTAATTATAGCTGAGGCCAGCAAACCTGTCTTTAGAAATTAGCTTCTTAAAGCTAAACACAGTTAACTCCTTCAGTCCTGACAGAAGGGTCTGTCACACTGAGTATCATGTAATGTGTATAATGTGCAGCTCACGCGTCATCACACAGGTGTAGTTTATTCATTTGTAAAGCAGACAACAGCTAAAGTGTTATATTATAAATAAATATATGTGTAGATATGAATGTATGGGAATGATTAGCTGCATTATGGTCAGATTTGCCAGTGATGGGCCCTAACTCACAGGGGCCGCAGGTCAATATTTAGGATCTTTATGGGCTGCGTATACAGTTTGTCTGTTAAACACACAAATAATAATATTAGTTGCACAGGGCAAGTTCTATGGCTCTTGTTTGCCCCCAAAGTGCACATTATCAGCCCTGTTTTATCGGGGGGGGGGGGTACAGGGAACTAGCGCTGCGGGGGCGCACGGTAACTAGGGCAGAGGGGCGCGCGGTTACTAGTGCAGAGGGGCGCGCGGTTACTAGTGCAGAGGGGCGCGCGGTTACTAGTGCAGAGGGGCGCGCGGTTACTAGCGCAGAGGGGCGCGCGGTTACTAGCGCAGAGGGGCGCGCGGTTACTAGCGCAGAGGGGCGCGCGGTAACTAGCACAGAGGGCAACCCTGGTTAGAACAATTTATTTTCATGAGACTTGTGTGTGGTGTTGCACTAATTTAGCACACAGGTCTAGCAAATACACTTTCGAAAGAAATTAACACTTAGATTTCCAATGGCTAAATCCCCCAACATAGTTTGCCCTTGACCGTTACGGAGTAGACAAAGGGTTATCACTGCTATTTTGTTAGCTTTACTTGTATTGTTTTACATGATATTACTAGGGGCAGATATGTAGCAGAGTCAGGTTTATGAAGCCTGTAGGGTTTACTTATAATTCTTAAGATTGGAAAATCATTTTTCAAATTTACGTTTATCATCAAATCGTCTTTTTTCTCTTGGCTTTCTTTATTGAAAGCTAAACATAGATAGGCTCATGCTAATTTATTGTCTCATCTTTTATATATTAGTGCATTTTTATAGCTTTTCACAGCAAGACACTGCTAGTTCATGTGTGCTATTTAGATAACGTGCTCACTCCTCTGGAGTTATTTGAGTCAGCACTGATTGGGTAAAATACAAGTCTGTCAAAAGATCTTAGCTAAGGGGGCAGTCTGCAGAGGCTTAGATACAAGGCAATCACAGAGGTAAAAAGTATATTAATATAATCGTGATGGTTATGCAAAACTGGAGAATGGGTAATAAAAGGAATTATTCTTTTTTTTTTTTAATATAACAATTCTGCAGTAGACTGTCCCTTTAAGCATAGATTTAAGTGCTTTTTCTATATGGTTGCAACAGATCATACTTTGGCCGTGTTTTTATTCCGGTGATAAAGTTTGGAAACTGCTGGTGTCATAAAAATTCTCAATTTACCACCTCAATGGAATTTAGGTCTTAGTGTTTTACAGCTGACAAAGCCCTTTATTACAATAACATTAGTTTGTATAAATGTCTATAATGCACCATCATTTATATCAGGAAGATATAAAGGAATAAAATATCCACACACATTTTTAAACTATAAAAAAATAAAACTTGCTGATTTTGCCTATTGAATCCACTACCTGTACTCAAACTTGAAAACTAAGTATTTGATGTTGAAAAGCTATGTAAACAAGGGCCAGCAGAAGACATTACACTCCTTGAGGTTAGGACTAATGTATACTAAAATGTTCATTTTAAATTGTTCTCAATAAATATTGGGCTTTGGTTTACAGACAGAGATAAGATAAGGAATAATTTCTGTGTGTAGAATGTGATTATATTTAATAAGTATGATCTCTCTGAAACCACAACTCATTAAAATGGGGTGAACGTTAAAGAGATACAACACTAAACCTAAATGAACAGTTTCACATACATTTTATACTCTGCAGCTTGTATAACAAGTTACTGCTCTCAGATTGAGGGGAAACCAATTTAACATTACATTGTGCCTTTTAAAGGGACAGTGTACACAATTTTCATATACATGTATGTAATAGACACTATGCACAGATACTGATCTAAAAATCAAGTATAAAACCTTTTAAAAACTTACTTAGAAGCTCCAAGTTTAGCTCTGTTGATTAGGATAGCAGGAACACCTAGGGAAAGTGTTTGATAGCTGACCCCCCCCTTCCCTGCATATGAAAAGACAGATTATACAAACAGAAGCCAGCAGTAGACTGGAACAGCGCGTCTACTTCTGACACTGAGGGGCTTGGTTAGGAGTCTGAAAATCTGCACAATGCTATTAAAAAAATAAGCAAAACTAAACATTGTTACAAACTGACTCCCAGGTGGGCTATATAAATGGATCATCTACAACACATTTATGCAAAGAAAAATTTGGTGTACATTGTCCCTTTGATGAGAAGAGAAAAACAAACAAATATAAAATACTTTTACCAAAACTCACCTTGTATAGAATATACATAATACAATCTATTTTACACTCACCCAGCTGTGTGACTAACGATGCTGATTGGGTCACCTGCAGTTTCCGATTTGGACTTGCATTTCTCTGTGGCTCCCATGTCATACTTTACTTGTGGGTTTAACCCTTTTGTGAGGTTTAAACACATAGATTTGCAGGGTGTATAGCGATAATACTACATGACTGTGTCACTTTGTCACTATAATGCCCTGATATAAGTGTGTAACTATAGATAGATGCACCCCAGATAATATTGTGATTTGTTTTATATTCTGTCTATTAAAGGGACACTGAACCCAAATGTTTTCTATCGTGATTCAGATAGAGCATGCAATTTTAACCAACTTTCTAATTTACTCCTATTATTAATTATTCTTCGTTCACTTGCTATCTTTATTTGAAAAAGAAGGCATCTGACATTTTTTTTTGTTTCAGTACTCTGGACAGCACTTTTTTTATTGGTAGATGAATTTATCCACCAATCAGCAAGAATAACCCAGGTTATTCACCAAAAATAGGCCGGCATCTAAACTTACATTCTTGCATTTCAAATAAAGATACCAAGAGAAGGAAGAAAATTTGATAACAGGAGTAAATTAGAAAGTTGCTTAAAATTGCATGCTCTACCTGAATCACGAAAGAAAATATTTGGGTTCAGTGTCCCTTTAACTGTTTGTTTTAGATATCTTGTTTGTTTACTGATCTGTGCTTTATTAATATCTCTCTGTTTCCTCTTGTCATGTGTATGTATATGTGAATATATAATCCATTAGCAAAAAACTTACTTTAACACCTTAAGGACCGGGTATTTAAGACTAAAACTTCCCCAAAAGACCAGAGCATTTTTAGCATTTTTGCCATCACTTCATTTAAACAGAAATAGGGCCTTGGTTTTTATTATTCACCTATCAAAACTATGGGCCCGATCCGATATAAATCGTCGCCCGCAAAAGCCTGTGACACCAAAATTTCCGCTGGTTTGGTATCACATATACGGCGTAACATAGAAGTTATGCTCGTATATTTCTGCCTTCAGCTGTAGTTTTTTGGCCCATAGACAGGTATACAAAACCAGTGCAGTTTGGTATCCAATATACAGCGTAAGGACTTACGTGGCGAAAATGGAGAAATCTTACTCCATTTTCACCTCGCCACAAATTGCAGGCGTAGTAAGCCTTACGCTGTGTATTGGAGCCCCGTAGGTCCCTAAACTGCCTGCAAAATAAAAATGTCTATCTACCTGTCAACCGCGAACTGCAAAATAAAAATGTCTATCTACCTGTCAACCGCGAACTGCAAAATAAAACCTAACACCTAACGCATGTGCAATGTCTATCTACCTGTCAACCGCGATCCCCTGCCGCATCCCTAATAAAGTGTTTAACCCCTAAACCACCGCTCCCCAGACCCCGCCGCCACCTACATTAAATTTCTAACCCTCTAATGTGATCCCCCTACACCGCCGCCACCTACATTAAAACTATTAACCCCTAATGTAATCCCCCTACACCGCCGCCATCTATATTTAAATTATTACCCCCTAATGTGAGCCCCCTACACCGCCGCCATCTATTTTAACTATATTACCCCCTAATCTAATCCCCCTACACCGCCGCCACCTATAATAAATGTATTACCCCATAAAATACTAAAATGTCCCTACCCTGAAAGGGCTTTTTGCGTGACATTGCCCCAAAGTAACCAGCTCTATTACCAGCCCTTAAAAGGGCCTTTTGCGGGGCATTGCCCCAAAGTCACCAGCTCTTTTACCAGCCCTTAAAAGGGCTTTTTGCGGGGCATTGATACAAAGTAATCAGCTCTTTTGCCTGTAATCTAATCCCCCTACACCGCCGCCACCTATAATAAATGTATTACCCCCTAATCTAATCCCCCTACACTGCCACCACCTATATTAAATATATTAACCCCTAATCTGACCCCCCTACACCGCCGCCACATATATTAACCCTAATTATATTAGGGTTAATATAGTTAATATAGATATTATATTTTATTTATATATATATATATATATATATATATATATATATATATATATATATATATATATATATATATATATATATATATATATATATATTTATATTAACTATATTAACCCTATCTAACTCTAACACCCCTAACTTAATTATTATTAAAATAAATCTAGATAATCTAAATCTAAATAATATTAACTAAATTATTCCTATTTAAAACTAAATACTTACCTATAAAATAAACCCTAAGATAGCTACAATATAATTAATAATTACATTGTAGCTATTTTAGGGTTTATATTTATTTTACAGGTAACTTGGTATTTATTTTAACTAGGTACAATAGCTATTAAATAGTTAATAACTATTTAATAGCTACCTAGTTAAAATACCAATTTACCTGTAAAATAAATCCTAACCTAAGTTACAAATACACCTACACTATTAATAAATTAATTAAATAAACTACAAATATCTAAACTAAATTACAAAAACAAACAAACGCTAAATTACAAAAAATAAAAATAGATTACAAGATTTTTAAGCTAATTACACCTATTCTAAGCCCCCTAATAAAATAACAAAGCCCCCCAAAATAAAAAAATGTCCCTACCCTAATCTAAATTACAAAAGTAATCAGATCCATTATGTCCTGAACACCGGCGGAGAAGGTCCTGTTCCAGGCGGAGAAGTCTTCTTTCAGGCGGCGACCTCTTCTTCTTCCAGGATCCAGCCGGCGCGGAGCGGATGAGTTGAAGACCGATGACCGCGGAACTGAAGACCGTCCATCTGGAACTGAAGATCGGCGACGCTGGAACTGAAGACCGCAGGAACTGAAGACCGGAGCCGGAACGTGGAGGATCCTCTTCATACGATCGCCGCCGTACACTGAATAGGAATTCAAGGTACGCGATTAAAATTGGCGTCCCTTGAATTCCTATTGGCTGATTTGAGCCTTCAAATTCAAATCAGCCAATCGGATACGAGCTACTTTAATTCTATTGGCTGATTTGAATAGCCAATAGAATTACAGTAGCTCTTATTCTATTGGCCATTCAAATCAGCCAATAGAATTAAAGTAGCTCGCATCCGATTGGCTGATTTGAATTTGAAGGCTCAAATCATCCAATAGGAATTCAAGGGACGCCATTTTTAATCGCGTACCTTGAATTCCTAATTCAGTGTACAGCGGTGATCGTATGAAGAGGATCCTCCACGCTCCGGCTCCGGTCTTCAGTTCCAGCGGTCTTCAGTTCCAGCATCGCCGGTCTTCAGCTCCGCGGTCATCGGTCTTCAACTCCTCCGCTCCACGCCGGCTGGATCCTGGAAGAAGAAGAGGTCACCACCTGGAAGAAGACTTCCCCGCCTGGAACAGGACCTTCTCCACCGGTCTTCAGGACAGGTAAGGAGCACTTGGGGCTTAGACTTAGGTTTTTTATGGGGGGGTTTGGGTGGGTTAGAGTAGGGGTATGTGGGTGGTGGGTTGTAATGGGGGGGTGTTTGTTTTTTTACAGGTAAAAGTGCTGAATACTTTGGGGCAATGCCCCACAAAAGGCCCTTTTAAGGGCTGGTAATAGATCTGATTACTTTTGTAATTTAGATTAGGGTAGGGAATTTTTTTTTATTTTGGGGGCTTTGTTATTTTATTAGGGGGCTTAGAATAGGTGTAATTAGCTTAAAAATCTTGTAATCTTTTTTTATTTTTTGTAATTTAGGGTTTGTTTTTGTAATTTAGTTTAGTGTATTTAATTGTATTTTAGTTTAGATATTTGTAGTTTATTTAATTAATTTATTGATAGTGTAGGTGTATTTGTAGGTTAGGATTTATTTTACAGGTAAATTGGTAATTATTTTAACTAGGTAGCTATTAAATAGTTATTAACTATTTAATAGCTATTGTACCTAGTTAAAATAAATACCAAGTTACCTGTAAAATAAATTTAAACCCTAAAATAGCTACAATGTAATTATTAATTATATTGTAGCTATCTTAGGGTTTATTTCATATGTAAGTATTTAGTTTTAAATAGGAATAATTTAGTTAATATTATTTAGATATATTTTAATAATAATTAAATTAGGGGTGTTAAAGTTAGATAGGGTTAATATAGTTGATATATATAATATAATAACTATATTAACTATATTAACCCTAATATAATTAGGGTTAATATAGGTGGCGGTGGTGTAGGGGGGTCAGATTAGGGGTTAATATAGGTGGCGGCGGTGTAGGGGGATTAGATTGGGGGTAATACATTTATTATAGGTGGCGGCTGTGTAGGGGGATTAGATTACAGGCAAAAGAGCTGATTACTTTGTGTCAATGCCCCGCAAAAAGCCCTTTTAAGGGCTGGTAATAGAGCTGGTTACTTTGGGGCAATGCCCTGCAAAAGGCCCTTTTCAGGGCTATTTGTAGGGTTAGACTTTATTGGTAGGGTAATTTTAGTATTTTAGGGGTTAATAAATGTAATATAGGTGGCGGCGGTATAGGGGGATTAGATTAGGGGTTAATAATTTTAATATAGGTTGCGATGGTGTAGGGGGATCAGATTAGGGGGTAATATAGTTTAAATAGGTGGCGGCGGTGTAGGGGGATTAGATTAGGGGTTAATACATTTAATATAGGTGGCGGCGGTGTAGGAGGATTAGATTAGGGGGTAATATAGTTAAAATAGATGGCGGCGGTGTAGGGGGCTCAAATTAGGGGGTAATAATTTTAATATAGATGGCGGCGGTGTAGGGGGATTACATTAGGGGTTAATATAGTTTAAATAGGTGGCAACGGTGTAGGGGGATCACATTAGGGGTTAATATAGTTTAAATAGGTGGTGGCGGTGTAGGGGGATCATATTAGGGGGTAAAACATTTAATGTAGATAGCGGCGGTGTAGGGGGGTCAGATTAGGGGGAAATACATATAATATAGGTGGCGGCGGGGTCCGAGAGCGGTGGTTTAGGGGTTAATATATTTATTATTAGGAGTGAGAGGGGGGATTGCGGCTAGAGGGGTATACGTGTCGGGCTATGTTTGGGAGGCGTGTTAGACAGTACAGGTGATTGTATAACTTAAAAAGCAGAAATGTTCCAGCTGGTGCAATCTGGGATACAAACAAAGCAAAGCAACGTTTCAGGCCCACACTCGGCCCCAAGGGCGCCAAATATTGTGATTACAACATATACACTGTTGCCATCTGGTGGAAAGTTACAATATAACATCTATAAAAAAGCTATAAAATGTGTTTGAGTGAACCCTTGTGAATAATTCAATCACTAAATATATCGCCACCTAGTGAACAATCATCTATTATTTATCAAAAAAACTTTAACATATAAAAAACTATTCAGTGTAAATCAATTTATGAATAACATGGTGACAAACAATTCATTCACCTTAAAATAATCATAATGATACATTTAATCAGATAAAATTTAAAATCCATTATAAATTTGATACAATAACCACAATACATCATGTTAAAAACATAAATCAAATGTGTCAATCTACAAATAAATATTAATTTTTATTTCATGCTTTATTTTATTTTATTTTTGTTTATTTCATGTTCCATCCGTAGATTAACACATTTGAGTATTGGTCAATATTGGATATTCAAACTGTATGCACACACCATGCACACCAAGAGACTAAAAGTCTCATGTTTGTGCACGTATGTGAGCATATACATACACATGTAAACTAATCGGCACAATATATAAAAAAGAGAACTTTTAATTTTATTATATCAAGTTACCAAAAAGCGGTCCAGTTACAGTCTCTATTTAGGCCTTTCGGCCATAAAGTGCACAATTCATTTATCCAAAATGTTTCACGTCTACTGAGTATGTTTTCCTTATCTCCCCCTCTTCTTGGTGTATTAATTTTCTCAATTATTTGAAAGCGTAGTTGGCTAATCCTGTGGCCTGCCTCCTAAGAAGTGGGAAGCTACTGGAGCATCCTTTTAATTACAACGAATGTTTGACTTGTGCTCTGAAATCCTTTCACGTGCCTCCCTGGTAGATTGACCTATGTACATTAAGGAGCACGGGCATTTAATTGAATAAATAATGTATTCAGATCTACAAGTCAAATATTCATTGATAGAATACTTTTTACCCGTATATAAAGATGACAAAAAGTGTCACCTTTAATCATTGAATTGCAATTAATGCAAGATAAACATGGGTAACATCCTCTCCGTTTTTGACCAGTTATTGTACTCTGAACATTTTTCTTAACTCCAATATCCGCTCTCACCAATCTATCCTTGATATTAGGACAACGTTTATAAGCTAACATAGGCGGTAGTTCAAAGGCACCTATTCCTGGGTGACATTTAGATAAGATGTGCCAATATTTCCGAATAATCTTATTAATTTGGTTACTCCTTGTATTGTACTGAGATATAAACTTAATCCTCTCTAGATTGCTAGACCCATTTTTAGCTTTTCTCACTACTCTGGATTGATCCCTGGTTACACTCACACTCTGTCTTATGTCCTCAATTAATGATTTGGGATATCCTCTAGAGATAAATCTCTCTGACATCTCTTCCAAACGAACCTCTTTAATTGCCGAATCTGACACGATCCGGTCAACCCTTAAGAGTTTACTTTTGGGAACTGCCCTGAAGGTAGAGGGTGGATGGAAGCTTTCAAAATACAATGTATTATTCTTATCCGTAGGCTTGGAGTAAATATCAACCTTCAAACCATCCTCACCTTTATAGACTCTTGTATCCAAAAATTGTATTGAACATTCATCATATGTTAAAGTAAATTTAATGCCATTAACTGAGCAATTAAGATCCTCTATGAATGCCAATAGGGATCCAATGTCGCCATACCATATGCCAAATACATCGTCAATAAAACGCCACCAAGTGGCACCATATTGCTTGAACAAATGATGTTCATAAACGAATAGTTCTTCAAAATTGATCATGAATATGTTGGCATATGTAGGGGCGACATTGGACCCCATGGCAGTCCCCTTTCTTTGGAAGTAAAAGGTGTCCTTAAAAAGAAAATAGTTGGCATACAGAATTAACTCCAATAAATTTGTAAAAAATTGTATATGAGCCAAACTATACTTTTTATCATTAGTCAGCATCTTAACTACAGCCGCTATCCCACTGGTATGTTTAATCGATGTATACAAGCTGGATATGTCGAGGGTAAATAGGATAACTTTCTGGTTTGGTAAATTAAGAATCTCTAATTTATTCAAGAAGTCATAGTTATCTTTAATATAGGAAGATGATTTGGTAACATAGGGCTGTAAGATTTTATCTAAAAAAACTGAAATGTTAGAGAAAATAGACCATGTGCCAGCCACAATTGGCAAACAATATATCACTGGTCTAATAGGATGTTTAATCTGTAAATAATCACTCAAATAGTTGGAAATTAACAGCATTAGATAAAATGTTGGTAATCTCACATTGTATTTTATGTGTTGGATCAAAACCAATTTCTGCATATACCAACCCATCATTTAATTGCTGCATTATCTCAGCCACATATGCTTCCTGCTTCATCAAAACTAGGGCACCGCCCTTGTCTGCACCCTTGATAGTTAACCCCTTATTTTCCTTGATTGCTCTTAGTGAGGCTAAATCCGCATCAAACTTTAGCTTTTTTCTCATCAAAAACATAATCTGGTTTCAAAAACAATTTCTCCTACATTGGTGTATCCGGTCCACGGCTTCATCATTACTTGTGGGATATTCTCAATCCGTACAGGAAGTGGCAAAGAGAGCACACAGCAAAGCTGTCCATATAGCTCCACTCAGGCTCCACCCCCCAGTCATTCTCTTTGCCGCTCTAACTAGTAGCATCTCCCACGGGGGTGGTAAAGAGTATGTGGTGTTAGTTGTAGTTTTTTATTTCTTCTATCAAGAGTTTGTTATTTTAAAATAGTGCCGGCTTGTACTATTTACTCTGCAGCAGAAAGTGAAGAAGATTTCTGCTAAGAAGACTATGATTTTAGCACCAGTAACTAAAAACCATTGCTGTTCTCACGCAGGACTGTTGAAACAGGATAACATCAGTTGGGGGGAACAGTTTGCAGGCTTAACTGCTTCAGGTATGATCAGTCATTTTTCTAACAAAACCCAGTAATGCTAGAAGACTGTCAGAAATTCCCTCTGGAATAGGTAAGCCATTTTTATTAGATTCAACAATAAAATTATGGCTTATTTTAAGGGCTTATGCTGGTTGACATTTTTGTGGGCTAATCGATTGCTTTTTAGCAAGTTTTAAACTTAAATTAGTGTTTTTTTTATCAATTTAAAACACTTTTGGGGATTAATTTGCGCCTGGCACTTGTTTGGACACCTAATCTAGTCAGAAAGGCCCCTCCACTCTGGTATGCAGAGGAAGGAAGCCTCATTTTCGCGCCTCAATTGCGCACTTGTTTTGACTAACCAGTTCATGCAGCTTCACGTGGGGAGTCCAGAGGCATCAGAAAGGACTCCAGGGAGGCTTATATTCTGTCCAAAATAACCCTAAGGAAGGTAAAAGCCACAGTACAAAGCTGTGGCAGTATACTGTAGTGTGTTAACCGGTTAACTGCTGTTATTAGCTCCGGTTTGGGCATTAAGGGGTTAATTGGGCTGAAAATTTGTGTGCAACCTTTTCAAAGCTTTATGACACTGTGGTGAAAATTTCATAAAAATCGGATGTGTCTGTGATGGTTTTTTGATGTTATAGTAATAAAGTGTGCACTTTTACTATTTAAAGAGACAGTAACGTTTTTGTCAAAAATACATTTTATTGCATTGAAGTTACTTTAAAGTCTGTTAAACATGTCTGAACCTTCAGATAGCCTATGTTCTGTTTGTTCAAAGGCCAAGGCAGTTCCCCCATTAAATTTATGTGTGAAATGTGCTGTAGCGTGCAAACAGCTTAAAGATTTAGCCCAAGATGATTCTTTAGCTGAAGGGTATGAAGATAGCTCGTTATCTTCCCCTTCTGTGTCAACACCAGCTATGCACGCGCTATGCACGCGCAAGCGATGCCCAGTACATCTGACGCGCCAATTGCGATTACTATGCAACAATTAGCGGCAGTAATGAATAATTCTCTCAGCATTTTTATCCAAACTAGAAAGCGTGATTGCTCAGTTTTAAACACAGAGGATGAGCAAGCAGATGCTGAGGATCAGTTATCTGTAGTTCCCTCAAACCAATCTGGCTTAGCGGTGAGGGAAGGCCTGTCTGAGGGAGAAATTTCTGACACCGGAAAGGTTTCTCAGCAGGCAGAGACTGATGCTATAGCATTTAAATTTACCTCCGCGCCCTACTTAAGGAGGTCTTAGCTACACTTGATGATTGTGATCCTTTGGTGATCCCAGAAAAATTGTGTAAAATGGACAAATTCTTAGAGGTCCCAGTACACACTGATGCGTTTCCGATACCTAAAAGGGTGGCGGAGATAGTTAATAAGGAGTGGGAGAAGCCAGGTGTACCTTTTGTTCCCCCTCCTATATTTAAGAAAATGTTCCCCATTGTCGACCCCAGAAGGGACACGTGGCAGACGGTCCCTAAGGTAGAGGGGGCAGTTTCAACGCTAGATAAGCGCACAACTATACCAATAGAAGACAGTTGCGCTTTCAAAGATCCTATGGATAAAAAATTAGAAGGTTTACTTAAGAAAATTTTTGTTCAACAAGGTTTTCTTCTTCAACCAATTTCTTGCATTATTCCTGTAACCACTGCAGCTGCTTTTTGGTTTGAGGAATTAGAAACCTCGCTCCAGAAGGAGACTTCTTATCATGAAGTAATGGACAGAATTCACGCCCTGAAGCTGGCTAATTCTTTCATTACAGACGCCACTTTCCAGTTAGCTAAATTAGCGGCAAAAAATTCTGGTTTTGCAATTGTGGCGCGCAGAGCGCTTTGGTTAAAATCTTGGTCGGCGGATGTGTCGTCCAAAACAAAATTACTGAATATTCCTTTCAAGGGTAAGACCCTATTTGGGCCAGAGTTGAAGGAGATTATTTCAGATATCACTGGGGGAAAGGGCCATGCCCTTCCACAGGATAGACCTTTCAAGGCTAAAAATAAGTCTAATTTTCGTTCCTTTCGCAACTTCAGGAACGGACCGGCTTCCACCTCTACAGCTACTAGGCAAGAGGGTAACGCATCCCAGCCCAAACCAGCATGGAAGCCATTGCAAGGCTGGAACAAGGGCAAACAGGCCAAGAAGCCTGCTGCTGCTACCAAGACAGCATGAAGGGGTAGCCCCCGATCCGGAACCGGATCTAGTAGGGGGCAGACTTTCTCTCTTTGCTCAGGCTTGGGCAAGAGATGTTCAGGATCCCTGGGCACTAGAAATTGTTTCTCAGGGGTATCTTCTAGAGTTCCAGGACCTTCCTCCAAGGGGAAGGTTCCACATGTCTCGCTTATCTTTAGACCAGATAAAGAGACAGGCATTCTTACATTGCGTAGAAGACCTACTAAAGATGGGAGTGATACATCCAGTTCCAACAGCGGAACAAGGACTGGGTTTTTACTCAAACCTGTTTGTAGTTCCCAAAAAGGAAGGAACTTTCAGGCCAATTCTGGACTTAAAAATTCTAAACAAATTCCTCAGAGTTCCATCATTCAAAATGGAAACCATTCGGACAATTTTACCAACGATCCAGGAGGGTCAATACATGACTACCGTGGACTTAAAGGATGCGTACCTGCATATTCCTATCCACAAAGATCACCATCAGTTCCTGAGGTTCGCTTTTCTGGACAAGCATTACCAGTTCGTGGCTCTTCCCTTCGGTTTGGCCACTGCTCCCAGAATTTTCACAAAGGTGCTAGGTTCCCTTCTAGCGGTACTAAGGCCAAGGGGCATTGCAGTAGCACCTTACCTAGACGACATTCTAATACAAGCGTCGTCCCTTCCCAAAGCAAAGGCTCATACGGACATCGTTCTAGCCTTTCTCAGATCTCACGGGTGGAAGGTGAACATAGAAAAGAGTTCTCTGTCCCCGTCCTCAAGGGTTCCCTTTCTGGGAACAATAATAGATTCAGTAGAAATGAAGATCTTTCTGACAGAGGTCAGGAGGTTAAAGCTTCTGAACGCTTGTCAAGTTCTTCAATCCATTCCTCAACCCTCCATAGCTCAGTGCATAGAGGTAATAGGACTAATGGTTGCGGCAATGGACGTGGTTCCTTTTGCTCGAATTCATTTAAGACCATTGCAACTGTGCATGCTAAAACAGTGGAATGGGGATTTGGCAGATTTGTCTCCCCGAATACAAATGGACCAGAAAACCAGACACTCACTCCTCTGGTGGTTGTCTCAGGATCACCTGTCTCAGGGAATGAGTTTCTGCAGACCAGAGTGGATCATCAAATGGGCAGAGGATCACTCCTGCCATCTATCAGCAATTCACATCCCAGGAGTGGACAACTGGGAAGCGGATTATCTGAGTCGTCAGACTTTCCATCCGGGGGAATGTGTGAACTTCACCCGGAGGTTTTTGCCCAGTTAACTATGGGGCATTCCGGATCTGGATCTGATGACGTCACGCCAGAACTCAAAAGTTCCATGTTACGGGTCCAGGTCCAGGGATCCCAAGGCGACTCTGGTAGATGCCTTAGCAGCGCCTTGGTCGTTCAATCTAGCTTATGTCTTTCCACCGTTTCCCCTTCTCCCACGGCTAGTAGCCAGGATCAAACAGGAGAAGGCTTCGGTAATTCTAATAGCTCCTGCGTGGCCACGCAGGACCTGGTATGCAGACCTGGTGAATATGTCATCGGTTCCACCATGGAAGCTACCTTTGAGGCAGGACCTTCTAATTCAAGGTTTATTCGTACACCCAAACCTAGTCTCTCTGCAACTAACTGCTTGGAGATTGAACGCTTGATTCTAGCTAAGCGTGGGTTTTCGGAATCAGTTATAGATACCCTGATTCAGGCTAGAAAGCCTGTTACTAGGAAAATTTACCATAAGATATGGCGGAAATATCTCTGTTGGTGCGAATCCAAGGGTTACTCATGGAGTAAGATTAGGATTCCAAGGATTTTAGCTTTTCTCCAAGAAGGATTGGAGCAAGGTTTGTCAGCTAGTTCATTAAAAGGACAGATATCAGCTCTGTCTGTTTTGTTACACAAACGTCTAGCAGCAATGCCAGATGTTCAGGAGTTTGTGCAGGCTTTAGTCAGAATCAAGCCTGTCTACAGACCTGTGGCTCCTCCATGGAGTCTAAATTTAGTTCTTTCAGTTCTTCAAGGGGTTCCGTTTGAACCCCTACATTCCATAGATATTAAGTTACTATCTTGGAAAGTTTTGTTTTTGGTTGCTATCTCTTCCGCTAGAAGAGTTTCTGAATTATCTGCTTTGCAGTGTAATTCTCCCTATCTGGTGTTTCATTCAGATAAGGTCGTTTTACGTACCAAACCTGGTTTTCTTCCAAAAGTGGTTTCTAATAAGAATATTAACCAGGAAATAGTTGTTCCTTCTCTGTGTCCTAACCCAGCTTCTAACAAGGAACGTCTGTTACACAATCTCAATGTGGTTCATGCTTTGAAGTTTTACCTAAAAGCAACTAAGGATTTCAGACAAACATCGTCCTTGTTTGTCGTCTATTCCGGAGAGGAGAGGTCAAAAGGCGACTGCGACCTCTCTGTCTTTCTGGCTGAAAAGCATCATCCGGTTGGCTTATGAGACTTATGAACGAATTACAGCCCACTCTACTAGAGCTGTGGCTTCCACTTGGGCTTTCAAGAATGAGGCTTCTGTTGAACAGATCTGTAAGGCAGCGACTTGGTCTTCACTGCATACATTTGCCAAATTTTACAAATTCGATACTTTTGCTTCTTCTGAGGCTATTTTTGGGAGAAAGGTTTTACAAGCAGTGGTGCCTTCCGTTTAGGTTACCTGACTTGTTCCCTCCCTTCATCCGTGTCCTAAGCTTTGGTATTGGTTCCCACAAGTAAGGATGAAGCCGTGGACCGGATACACCAATGTAGGAGAAAACAGAATTTATGTTTACCTGATAAATTTCTTTCTCCTACGGTGTATCCGGTCCACGGCCCACCCTGGCATTTTAGTCAGGTTTAAATTTATTTTTTATAAACTACAGTCACCACTGCACCCTATGGTTCTCCTTTTTCTCCTAACCGTCGGTCGAATGACTGGGGGGGTGGAGCCTGAGGGGAGCTATATGGACAGCTTTGCTGTGTGTTCTCTTTGCCACTTCCTGTAGGGATTGAGAATATCCCACAAGTAAGGATGAAGCCGTGGACCGGATACACCGTAGGAGAAAGAAATTTATCAGGTAAACATAAATTCTGTTTTTTCTACCTCACCAAGAACCAACTCAAAAAAGGTATTGACACTACTATCGGTGACATTAGGGTTAAAACTACTTGCTTTTTTCAAACCAACTGATTTGCAAGTTAACACATCTTTATTTTTCGTAATAACCCCAATGTCACCAATATCAGTATTTTTATCAAAGAATACTTTCAATTTGATAGATCTAAAGAACCTATGTAGCTCTTGTTTGATTTGAAACAAATTACCTTTATTTACCGGACAATATGATAAACCTTTATTGAAAAAAGACACTTCTGTGTCAGAGAAATCCATCCCTGAGATATTGTGTACAATATTATTATCACTTACAGTGACATAGTCTTTAGATGAGACATTAGAGACTTTCTCAATTAATTGTCCATCTTGAACATGAGTGTCCATAACCATTACATTATCAGCAATGCTGCAATGAGGATTCTTGTGTATTTTCTCAATGTCCCCATCATTAATTCTCTTTTTCGCTCCCACTTGTTTTACTTTGGAGTCAAGTGACTCACTCACCACATCTTGTGCAGTTCTTATTGCATCTGTTGGCGTCTTCCACGGCTGTTTCAGCGGGTCTGCTTGGCCTTCTTTCCGCCCTGTGAGGAGGGAAGTGTACTTGCAGTGTTTCCTACCGCCCTTCCGGCGTCGCCATCCGACTCCTCTTTTAAAAAACAAGCCGATGTCTCCGACTCACTTTGCATGTCATCAGGTGTGCGTCGTTTGTTCCGCCTCTGTCGTAGGGGCTCTATCCTTGGGACTCCACCCATTTCCATCCGCTGGGACCACCGATAGACGTTTCCCTGTAAGTAATCTTGCTCATCACGGAAGAATTTAGTGAACTTCTTCTCTTCTAGCGATTTTTTTATAATCGCTCACAGACTTAGAGATTTTCTCCACCAGAGTTTTATACTCTTCCAGTGGTAAACTTTGTTGCAATGCCGCTTTTGATTTCTCCACTTCATCTTTAAAAGTAGCAAATTCTACCGTCCAGGTGATTAAATCAAAGTAACACTTATTTAAAATATTTTCAAAGCGAGCACAGTATTCCGGCTTATCTGCAAATAAAGTGGGTCTAGTAGACATACGTAAGCCTCTTGGGATGCGTTGCAGCTTAAAATATTCTGTCAAAGTTACAGCATGCAGCTGCAACACCATTTGTTTCACACTGTCCTTTTCAAGCTTTTTACTCGATCTTTCTTTAGGGGGTACATTTAAAAAATCACTCAAACTCAATACTGAAGAGAATACCATCTGTGCATCCTCAGTTGAATATCCAAAAGTGTTTGATCCCTTAGTAGTTGAAATAGTAGCAACGGTGTTAATTCTAACAAATATCAAACCCATTCATGATATAATATACTGCAATAATTGTAGATACATAGTCTATTCAGTATTAAGTTTATACCAGTTAGTTTCACTGGTAGAGTGTAGGAGAAGGGGGGTGCTTAATGTCTGCTAGATATATAGGTACAAAAGAGAGAGAAAAGTTTGACAGTACCCAGCACTCACAAAACACTATATATAGTAACAATATGCATTGAAAACCGGATTGTGTCAAGAACTGGTTTTTAAAACGTAACTTTTACTATTGTTAGGATAAAAAAAGTGGTAAATAGTACCAAGTGTATAACATAGATATGTGTGAGACATACAATTAAAACTTAGGTTAAAAAAGATCAGGACTGTGTCTGTGAGACTTCAAAACAGAAATACTTCCCTGGGTAATAGTTCAAATACACCGTAACCCTCAAGGCTCAGAGAATACATGGATTGCTCTAAAGCTAATCTAAAAAGGGGAATGACCCCAACAACATTACCTATTCTGAGCAATACTGGTATCTAGAGCTGGAGAGGAAACGGTTTGTAAATGACTGATTATGGAAGGCAATTGCCTCATCAATATTAGCATAGAAAGGTCCCAGGTAAACACAAATTAGCAAGTCTCATGCACACAGACAACGCCTGATGCGCATTTCGCCGCGAGCACGGCTTTTCCCTTAGTAGTATTTGCCATTTCGGAGGTCATAGTGGTGCAAGTGTTTCAATAGGTAAGATAAATACTGAAAAAATGTAACATGAAACACAGCACCCACTGCACAGCACGGAACAGGCTTACCACACCCAGCATCAATATAAAAAAGCAGAAATGTTCCAGCTGGTGCAAAAACCTTTTATTGTGCAACCTGGGATACAAACAAAGCAAAGCAACGTTTCAGGCCCACACTCGGCCCTTTCTCAAGCTTGACCATCAGTGAGTGAACAAACATTTAAATAGCCCCAATGGCGCCAAATATTGTGATTACAACATATACACTGTTGCCATCTGGTGGAAAGTTACAATATAACATCTATAAAAAATCTGGAACAGCCGTGGAAGAGGCCGACAGATGCAATAAGAACTGCACAAGATGTGGTGAGTGAGTCACTTGACTCCAAAGTTAAACAAGTGGGAGCGAAAAAGAGTATTAATGATGGGGACATTGAGAAAATACACAAGAATCCTCATTGCAGCATTGCTGATAATGTAATGGTTATGGACACTCATGTTCAAGATGGACAATTAATTGAGAAAGTCTCTGTCTCATCTAAAGATTATGTCACTGTAAGTGATAATAATATTGTACACAATATCTCAGGGATGGATTTCTCTGACACAGAAGTGTCTTTTTTCAATAAAGGTTTATCATATTGTCCGGTAAATAAAGGTAATTTGTTTCAAATCAAACAAGAGCTACTTAGGTTCTTTAGATCTATCAAATAGTGATGTCCCCCAAGGCAGAACATACAGTGATCTGAGATGTCATCGCAGAAAATGCAGCATGTCTGCAGAAAGAATGTGACATATGCAGGAACTGTCAGCGATTTAACTTTGCAGCACTGCTCCACATTAGGCTGTTCTTTTCAAACAGAGCTGTGCTCTGGCTGCATTGTGTACGTTTTTCTTAACACAGTGCATTCAGAGCAAAGTGCTGTTTGAAGTGAACAGTCAAATATGCAGTAGAGCCGCAAAGCAGCAGTGTATTAATTGTTGACTGGCTCCCAGCGATTTTTCCTAACCCGCCCCCCTAGCCTTTCCCAGTCTGCAATCTGTTTTTTCTGAATGTAAGATGTTAGTATGAGCAATGCACCTTTTTTAATACTGCACTTCTATGTTAGACAAAGAGAGAAGGAAACAAATTTATTCAAGGGACATTTTACTAATTTTTTTTTGTCTGCAGCTAATTTGCAATGCAATTTTCATCTACTGCACTATATTATAAAACTTTAAAAATGGCTTTATTCTCCAGTTAACCAACACATTGCAATTGTACCGGTGCTTTAGTGCAACTAACTAATTCAAAATTGAATTTTAGTTTAAAATTACCTGCAGAAAATTTTTCACTAAAAAAATCTCATCGCAGAAAGTGAAAAAAAGTTCTGCCTCTGGGGTGATGTCGCAAACTTAAAAATTTTGGTTCGCGAACGGCGGACTCGAACTTCTGCTATTGTTCATGAACCGAGCGAACCGCCATTGACTTCAATAGGCAGGTGAACTTTAAAACCCATAAAGACTCTTTCTGTCCACAATAGTGATGGAAAAGTTGTTTCAAGGGGACTAACACCTGGACTGTGGCATGCCGGAGGGGGATCCATGTCAAAACTTCCATGGAAAATTACATAGTTGATGCAGAGTCTACTTTTAACCCATAAAGGGCCTAAATCACCTAACATTAATAAATTGTTTGCAATAACGGGCTTTAAAACATCAGTTATGATGTCGTATCGATCAGGTAGTGTAAGGGTTACGCCCACTTCACAGTGACAGACCAAACTCCAAGTGTAACGCACCGCAAACAACCGCAAACAGTCCATTTGCACAACCACGAGATAGATAGATTTGATAGATACATAGATTACATTGCTCAATAGATGCAATATACATATGATTGATACAAATTACATCGATCAAAAGATGCAATATACATATGATAGATACGAATTACATTGATCAATAGATGCAATATACATTTGATAGATACGATTGATAGTTAGATTTGATAGATAAATAGATAGATTTGAAAGATATATAATTTCCCTGACAGAGTATAACAATAAGACATGTGGTCTGGGACCCGTGGTGTGTTAAGTAGTACTATTCTTAGTAGTTTACTACTACCTGTTACTCCCCCTATCGGGGGAGGTCTATATGGCCTGCATTTTTGGAACAGGGAGATGGAAGAAGATGATTGGTCTGTCCTCCTACTTCAAATTTGTCAAAAACACAAGTGGCTGTCTCAAAACAGTCCAGACACGAGATAGATAGATTTGATAGATAGATATACATAGATTGATAGCTAGATAGAATCGCTAGAAGATAAATAGATAGATTTGATAGATATAATTACCCTGAAAAAGTATAATAATAAAACATGCGGTCTAGGACCCATGGTAACTAGGTTGTGTT
The DNA here is from genome assembly GCF_027579735.1 of Bombina bombina. NCBI lineage: Eukaryota > Metazoa > Chordata > Amphibia > Anura > Bombinatoridae > Bombina > Bombina bombina. The sequence continues at coordinate 34,223,772 of NC_069503.1, forward strand.
AAGTAGTACTATTCTTAGGACTTTAATCCCTGTTACTCTCCCTATCGGGGGAGGTCTGTATGGCCTGCATGATTACCCTGACAAAGTATAACAACAAGACACATGCGGTCTGGGACCCATGGTAACTAGGTTGTGTTAAGTAGTACTTTTCTTAGCAGTTTAATCCCTCTTACTCCCCCTTTCGGTGGAGGTCTATATGGCCTGCATGATTATCCTGACAAAGTATAACAACAAAACATGAGTTGTGGGACCCATGGTAACTAGTTTGTGTTAAGTAGTACTATTCTTAGCACTTTAATCCCTGTTACTCCCCCTATCAAGGGAGGTCTATATGGCCTGCATGATTACCCTGACAAAGTATAACAACAAAACATGCGGTGTGGGACCCATGGTAACTAGGTTGTGTTAAGTTGTACTATTCTTAGTACTTTAATCTCTGTAACTCCCCCTATCGGGGGAGGTCTATATGGCCTGCTTGATTATCCTGACAAAATATAACAACAAGACATGCGGTCTGGGACCCATGTTAACTAGGTTGTGTTAAATTGTACTATTCTTAGTACTTTAATCTCTGTAACTCCCCCTATCGGGGGAGGTCTATATGGCCTGCATGGTTACCTTACCAAAATATAACAATAAGACATGCGGTCTGGGACCCATGGTAACTAGGTTGCGTTTAGTAGTACTTTTCTTAGCACTTTAATCCCTGTTACTCCCCCTGCCCGTGTTCTCCAATGGGAGGCCCTCTAAATTATATTTTTCTTCTGGCACCTTTTATACCCTGATATTTCTCCTACTTTTCCTTGTTCCTTCAGCAGAATGACTGGGGGATGGAGGAAGTGGGAGAGGTATTTAAGCCTTTGGCTGGGGTGTCTTTGCCTCCTCCTGATGGCCAGTTTCAGTATTTTCCAACAGTAAGGAATGAAGCCGTTGACTCAACTTACACAGAAGGAAATGAAATGATCTGGTAAGCATAATTTGTTTTTTGGGTATTTTTCCCTGCAAGCAAGGATTTGGATTTAGCTTAGTCAATGGTAATCCCTTCAGTAGAGTAGTGGTTTCTTTTAAGCAGTTAGGAAGTAGTGAGGTGGTCCTTGTTCTGTTTCCTAACATATTGCTGCCCTACTATAGAAAGCCAGAGTGCTTTCTTTTTTCTACAGGTCTCTGTAAGGCGTATGTGTCCTTTTACGCTTTGTGAGCTGTCTTCCTGCTGGACAGCTAGACTGCAGGTAAGTGCTTTTTTGTCTTCTAGGTACTGAAGACTTTGCCCTTAGAGGATCATTTATTTTAACTCGGCAGAAAAAATAATGGGACATAGTAATCCTTTTTACAGGATTCATTAGGCAGTGTGCAGGCGCAATGTATGCTACTAGGGGTTATTTTTCCCTTATCTGGGGAATATTCCTCTGAGGCTCCTTTTTATTTCACACTCTATAGGTTTTAGGTGTTTATCTGGGGCTGTTTGTGCTTTAGACTTAGACCGGATGCCGCTTATAGTATGTCTGCTAGTAGGGTATTTGCAGCAGTGAGTTAGGATACTTTCTATTTTAACCGGCAACGGCTTGCACTGTGTGGTTTTATAAAAGCTACTCTGTTAGTAGGAGGAGGAATATCTAAACGTGCACTTTTACGTATGTGCGCAGTTCCGGTTTTGCCGATCATGTGACCCCTGTGTTCAGACATCAGAGCGGAGCGGCATCACTGTGCTTCACTGCAGTTATCGGCTTGTGTGCAGTCGCAGGTTATAGAGTCTCCTACTATTGCGTTAGGCACCTTAGGTCTGCTGAGGTGTAGAGGTCCCAAGCTTTAGTTTACTTTAGGCTGTTATTCATTATAACGCATTCTTTAATAAGGACTGTCTTAAAGCGACAGTATTTTTTTCTTCAAGTATATTTTTTCCTTTACTTTTGGGTTAAAATTTTCAAAACTATGGACATGAATTATGAAAATGCTGTTTTTAATAATTGTTTATTATGTCTAGAGGCACAAATTGTTTCTCCTTTACAATTTTTACTGCATGTTTAGCTAGAATGTAAAGAAAACTTATTGCCCTATGAGCCTAATGTCTTTCAAGATGATGCTGTTTAGGAAATGCTACAGCTTTCTCATCAAATGTCCCAAGCCTCTATGGCATCACATACAGTGCCCTGCAGTTCCTCTCAGCCTCCTGGAGGAGTTTATTTGCCCGCGGAAATTGCTGCTCAGGTATCTTCTGTGGTATCTCTGGCATTATCTGCTTTCCCTTTGCTGGGAAAACGCAAGAGGAAAATTAGACATTCAGATAGTAAGGTTTCTGTTCCGCCTTCTGCTATGCAGATTGCCCTCCTTCATAAGTCGGATGAGGAGGTAGACTCTGAGGGTGAGATCTCAGATTTGGACAGTATAATTCCTTTATCTGATACTGGAGAAGTAAACTTCAGATTTAAGATTGAACACCTTTGCCTACTGTTAAAGGAGGCATTGGCTACTTTGGAAAACTCAGATACTCCTGTCGCTGTTAACCCTAAGAAATCTTAATAAATACTATGATGTGCCTTCCTCTGTGGAGGTGTTTCCTGTTCCAGATCATGCATCAGTGATTATTGCACTGGAATGGGAGAATCCAGGGATACCTTTCTCCCCGTCTCCCATCTTTAAAAAGATGTTTCCTGTCGCTGACTATATAATTAAGATTTGTGGCGCACGGTGCCTAAAGTAGAAGGGGCCATTTCTACTTTGTCTAAGAGAACTACAATCCCTATAGAGGAGAGCTGCTCCCTTAAGGATCCCAGGGACAAGAAGCTGGAGGCTTATTTGAAAAATATGTATATTCATCAAGGTCTTCAATGGCAACCTGCAGTTTGTATTGCCACTGTGTCAAGTGCGGCATCTTATTGGTGCAACACCTTGTCTGAATCAATTTTGGTAGAGACTCCCTTGGAGGAGATCCAAGACATGATTAAGGCTCTCACGATAGCCAATTCCTTTATCTCTGATGCTACCATGCAAGTTATTAGACTCAGAGCCAAGATATCTGGCTTCACTGTCCTAGCCCACAGGGCGTTGTGGCTAAAATCTTGGTCAGTTGAAGTTACCTCTAAGTCCAAGCTTCTGGCGCTTGCTTACAAGGGTAAGACCTTGTTTGGACCTGGTCTGGCAGAAATAATTTCTGATATTACGGGTGGAAAAGGGTCTTTTCTTCCTCAAGACAAGAAGAACAGACCTAAAGGATGTCAAAGCAATTTTCGTTCCTTTCGTAACTTCAAAGGAAAGTCCCCCTCTTCTAAGCAGGAACAGTCCAAGTCTTCTTGGGAACCCAATCAGTCTTGGAACAAGGGGAAGCAATCATAGAGACCAGCTGCTGAGTCTAAGTCAGCATGAACGGTCTGCCCCGGTCCGGGATCGGATCAAGTGGGGGGCAGACTTTCTCTGTTTTGCCAAGCATGCATATGAGATGTCCCAGATCCTTGGACTGTGGACATAGTATCTCAGGGTTACAAAATAGAATTCAAAACTTTCCCTCCCAGGGGCAGATTCCAGCTCTCAAGATTATCTGCAGACCAGATAAAGAGGGGCATTCTTGAACTGTGTTCAGGACCTTTCCTTCCTGATAGTTCCAGTAAGGGAACAGGGCCTAGGATTCTATTCAAATCTGGTTGTGGTTCCCAAAAAAGAGGGAACTGTTCGACCTATTCTAGACCTAAAGTGTCTCAAAAAGTTTCTGAGAGTACCGTCCTTCAAAATGGAAACCATTTGTTCCGTTCTTCCTTTGATCCAAGAGGGTCAGTTCATGGCAACCATAGACCTGAAGCATGTGTATCTTCATGTTCCCATCCACAGGGATCATCACAAGTTCTTGAGATTCGCCTTTCTAGAGAAACACTTTCAGTTTGTGGCTCTTACGTTTGGCCATGCCACAGCTCCCGGAATTTTCTCAAAGGTTCTGGCGACTCTCTTAGCAGTGATCAGGTCTCAGGGAATTTTAGTGGCACCCTACCTGGATGACATTGGTTCAGGCGCCATCTTTTCAACAAGCAAACTCTCATACAGAGATCTTGTTCACTTTTCTACGTTCCCACAGATGGAAAGTGAGTCTGGAAAAGAGTTCTCTTGTTCCAGCTACAAGGGTAGTTTTCTTATGGACCATAATAGATTCCCTATCTATAAAAAAAATTCTGACAGAGGTCATAAAATCCAAAATTCTTTCCTCTTGCCTCTCTCTGCAGTCTACTGTTCGGCCATCAATGGCTCAATGTATGGAGGTAATTGGTCTGATGGTCACTTACATGGACATCATTCCCTTTGGTCAATTCCATTTAAGAGCTCTGCAGTTATGCATGCTCAGACAATGGAATTGGAGACCATTCAGATCTGTTTCAGAAGATAGAGCTAAACCAGTTGACAAGAGACTCTCTCCCGTGGTGGCTTTCTCAGGAGCATCTGTCTCAGGGCACATGCTTCCGGAGACCTTCCTGGGTTTGTGTTACCACGGACACCAGCCTGCTAGGCTGGGGAGCAGTCTGGGACCTGTTAAAGGCGCAGGGACTATAGACTGAGGAGGAGTCTGCTCTCCCCGTAAACATCTTGGAGTTGAGTGTGATTTACTATGCTCTGATGGCTTGGCTTCATTTGTCCATAGCCCGGTTTATCAGGTTCCAATCAGACAACATCACCTCAGTGGCTTACATCAACCCACCAGGAAGGAACTCGGAGTTCCTTAGCCATGAAGGAGGTGGCTCAGATTATTCAGTGGGCAGAAGCTCAATCTATCTTGCATCCACATTCCAGGAGTGGACAACTGGGAAGCGGATTTCCTGAGCAGACAGACATTTCACCCGGGGAGTGGGCTCTCCATCCAGAGGTTTTCTCCAGGTTAACCCTCAAGTGGGGGTGCCAGAGATCTATCTGATGGCATCTCGGCAGAATGCCAAACTTCTAAGGTACGGTCAAAGATAAAGAGATTTGCAGGCCACCCTGATAGATGTTCTGGCAGTTCCTTGGGATTTTGGTTTAGCATTTCTGTTTCCTTAGATTACGCTCCTTCCACAAGTTATTGTTCATATCAAACAGGAGAGAACATCTGTTATTCTAATAGCTCCTGCATGGCCTCGCAGGATCTGGTATACAGACCTAGTGAAGATGTCATCTCTACCACCTTGGAGGTTACCTCTGAGGAAGGACCTTCTAACTCAGGGTCCATTCCTCCATACAAATCTCGTTTCTCTGAAGCTGACTGCTTGGAGATTGAATGCTTAGTTCTGTCTAAGAGTGGATTTTCTGAGTCGGTCAATGAGACCATGATCCAGGCTTGCAAGCCTGTTACTCGAAAAATTTACGATAAGGTATGGCATAAATACCTTTTTTGGTGTGAATCCAAAGGCTACTCTTGGAGTAGGGTCATGATTCTTAGGATTTTGTCCTTTCTCCAGGAAGGTCAGGAGAAAGGATTATCAGTCAGTTCTCTGAAAGGTCAGATTTTTGCATTTTCTATTTTGTTACACAAGCATCTGGTGGATGTGCCAAATGTTCAATCATTTTTTCAGGCCCTGGTCAGAATCAGGCCTGTGTTTAAAACTGTTGCTCCTCCTTGGAGCCTTAACCTTGTTATTAAAGTTTTGCAGCAGGCTCCGTTTGAGCTATTCCATTCCATATATATTATGTTGTTATATTGGAAGGTTGTGTTTCTTATTGCTATCTCTTTCATGCTGATAAGGCAGTTCTTCGTACTTGTGACGAACCAAGGTTATCCAACCCTGTGCCAGTCACTTATTTGGCACAGAAAGGGTTATCAGACCCCTTCTACTGTCACCAATATGTCATAATCTAGCCACACCAGGCAAGCTTGTGATTTAGTTCAGTGGGTGCAAGGGTTAACAACACTCTCTAGTCTGTACTAGACTTAAAAGAAATGCCCAAACTCCCCTTTAATGCCACCCACACTAAACTAATTATGCTGCCACCACTTATGATTTATTAAAGGGAAAATCCTAAGGAAAAACCCAGCCTTACACATTAACTCTCAGAATACAATTTAGCAGAAAATAACCTAAAATATACAGTTTTAATACTCCAGTCCTTTCAGTAATGTGGTTAAATTATTAGACAAAGGCCAAAGCTTAATAAATTAAATATTTATTATGCCAAAATATTATACACAATGCATTATTAATAAAGTTGTTAAAAGTAAAATTACACACAGCAAACCGTTTTTAAAATAAAAAAGGAGAAAACAGATTAAATACTTTACTAGTCTCAAGATCTGCACCTGGGGACTGGCATGAAGCAATGGTCCTTACTCTGTAGAACAGCTCCCCTTGTAAGAATGACAATTTTACATGTTGAAACATCAAACTTTATACAACTTTCAGGAGATCAGGTTGCTTCTCAACCCCTTTTGCAGGGGCTAGGAAACCCCTTACCTTTTACGACCTCCAATAAACTAATTCTTTGCCTGAAATCATAGAACCCATTATAATTTCTGCTAGGTAAATCTATTTTCGTATATACAGACAGGGAATCTCTTAGTTTCATTGTGCAAATCAGTTTAATATCAAATATCACAGGGTTGTCATATTTACCTTCATTTAAAGTTATAATCTGTTTTAAACATACATATTACATTGTACCAATGTCCTTTTATTGACCTTATCAGTTTCTGGGACTGAGGCACGGTGTTGTATCTCTGGAGCTGACAGGTTGAGCCATAAAGGTCTGTTCCTGTATACTACACAGGATTTATGAGGGGGGCCTGGCATTTCAAAGGGAACACAAACAAACACAAGACACAGTTCTTTTTGAAAAAACAAATGATTTTTAGCTCACAGGCTAAAGAGAATTAACCCCTTAGCAGCTAAATCCTGAGGTATTCGTGACAGTACTAAGTTGGGTTTTCTTCTTAAAGTGATTTTGGATAGAAATATTAATCAGGAAATTGTTGTTCCTGTATGTCCTAATCCCATGCTCTAAAATTCTACCTACAGGCGACTACGGATTATCGCCAATCCTCTGCACTGTTTGTTTGTTTCTCTGGAAAGTGTAATGGTCAGAAGGCTACTGCTACTTCTCTTGCCATCTGGTTGAGATGTATAATCTTTTTTGCTTATGAGACTGCTGGTCAGCTGCCTCCTGAGAGAATTACGGCTCATTCTATGAGGGCTGTCTACTCTTCTTGGGCTTTTAAAAATGAAGCTTCTGTGGAAAAGATTTGCAAGGCTGCAACTTGGTCCTCTCTTCATACTTATTCCAAATTTTTCAAATGTGATACTTTTTCCTCGGCTGCGTCTTCTTTTGGGAGAAAGGTTCCTTAAGCAGTGGTGCCTTCTGTTTAGGTCTGCCTGTCTTGTTTTCCCTCCCTAGTCATCCCGTGTCCTCTAGCTTGGGTATTGGTTCCCACTAGTATTTGATGACGTTGTGGACTCTCCATATCTTAGGAAAGAAAACAAAATGTATGCTTTACCTGATACATTTCTTTATTTCCGGATATGGAGAGTCCACGACCCCACCCTTATTTAAAGTGAAAGTCAGTTTTGATGAATTAGTGCCCGGTTTTTAATAAACCTATTAAAAACAAGGGCACTTTAATTCATCAAAATTGACATTTCACTGTTTTCGTCAAAAACGTACTTTTTAATCCTGAATGCCGCTCCAGCGATTCCCCTGGCCATTGGAAGCCTCTGCAGACATCAGAAATGATGAATCGGGCTTCCTCCAATCACAGCCCCCCCCTGAGGGATTCTTGGCCTGATGCAACGCTGTGATTGGAGGAAGCCGGATTCGTCATTTTGGACCCATGAAGACGGCTTGCGACGGGCAGAGGAAGTGCTGGAGCGGCTGCCAGGATTAAAAGGTACGTTTTTGAAGAAAAGAGGGAAATGTCAATTTTGATGAATTAAAGTGCCCATGTTTTTAATAGGATTATTAAAAAACGGGCACTAATTCATCAAAATTGACCTTCACTTTAAGACAGTTATTTTTGACTGCACCTCTACACCTTTGTGTTATTCCTTTTTCCATTTCCCTTCGGTCGAATGACTGTGGATTGTGGGTAGGGGAGTGACACTTAACAGCTTTGCTGTGGTGCTCTTTGCCTCCTCCTGCTGGCCAGGAGTGATATTCCCACTAATAATTGATGATGTAGTGGACTCTCCATATCCGGAAAGAATTATTTATCCGGAAAGCATAAATTTTGTTTTTAATCTAAGGTTTATTCCCATCTATTTAATACTGTATAATCATCTTCAGGCACCCTGCACATAGGAATATTAGTCACAGATAGGTACTGCGTTAATATTTTTACAAACTAGTGACAATTTGTTGCAATTTTTGTTTAAGCAATTGGATATTGCTACATCTGATGGAGATTACTAACATAATAGGTCAATCAAAAATGTGATCAACAGTGGTAGATGTGCATATATTACGTGTTACTTAAAGGGACAGTAAACCTCAAAAATAATGTTATATAATTCTGCACATAGTGCAGAATTATATAACATTATATTAGCCAAACTTTGTAAAACCTAATATTCCCTTTTAATTTTTTATAAAAACGGCTGTTTTACAGACTCGCTCTCTGTACTCTGCTGAGCGGGTCTGTTTTATTATACAGCACATCGGGCCAGCTGTATAGTCACAGCCCGGCCCGACAGCGCCATTAGACACAGTGCAGCTCGCTCCTGCTGTCAGACAGAGCAGGAGCGAGCTGCACTGTGTCTAATGGCGCGGTCGGGCTGGGCTGTGACTATACAGCTGGCCCGATGTGCTGTGTAAAACAAACAGACCCGCTCAGAAGATCACAGCCGTTTTTTGTTTTTTTTAAAAGGGAATATTATGTTTTACAAAGTTTGGCTAATATAATGTTATATAATTCTGCACTATGTGCAGAATTATATAACATTAATTTTAAGGGTTACGGACACTTTAAAGGAGTAATAGAATCATTAATTAACTCTGTGAACAAATAAGTTTGCCTTATACTTTACACACCCTTACTTAAATACTTTACAAGACACTTCTATTTAAATAGTTATCCCTGACCCTTTGTCTTCTCCTATTGCTTAGGATTATTCCAGTAGTTATATAATTACCACCAATGATTTACCTACACTATGACAAATATTTGTGTAATTGTTAATTAGGGCTATGGCCCATTGTGACTATATTAATAAGTAAACTTGTGAATCTAATTTCCTATGATGTGATTTTAACCTGCGCTAGCCGTGTACAGCTTAGCTTAATGCCAAATAATATATTTTACATTTTGGAATAGAAACTGTAGTTTATATTGTTTCCATTTATTTCTGTCTTTATAAAAGATATAGAATTTTGTGCATTTTTTCACTGTGGCCTTCCTTTGTTCCTTGAGATGAAATGCATTTACAAACAAACAGCTAGATTACGAGTTTTGCGTTATGAGTGAAAAAGAATCGTTAGGCTTCATAAGGTTTTTTTTTTCCCTAATGCCGCTATTACAAGTCTTGTAAGAATAGGTGTACCGCACACCTTTTTGGCAACGTCAGTACTGCACTTTTAAAAAAAAAAAAGTCCTTTTTCAATGGGATTCCCATACCGCCGGTATTACTAGTTTTGCTGTGAGGCCAAAAAGTGAGCAGTACAGCCTAAAAACACAAAACTCATAACTAAAGTGCTACAAAGTACACTAACACCCATAAACTACCTATTAACTCCTAAACCAAGGCCCTCCCGCATAGCAAACACTATAATAAAATTATTAACCCCTAATCTGCCAATATGGACATCGCCACCACTTAATAAAATGTATTATCTCCTATTCCACCACTCCTTGACATAGTCACCACTATAATAAACCTATTAACCCCTAAACCACCGCCCTCCCGCATCGCAAACACTATTTAAATATTATTAACCTTTAATCTGCATTCCGCTAACACCGCCGCTTTAATAAACCTATTAACCACTGAACCGCAAGCCCCCCACAACGAAATATACTAAAATAAACTATTAACCCCTAAACCTCTGGCCTCCAACATCACTACATAAATATATTAACCCCTAACCCTAACTTAACCCTAAGCCTAACACCCCCTAACTTTAATATAATTAAAATAAATCTAAATAAACCTTACAATTATTACCTAAATAATTCCTATTTAAAACTAATTACTTACCTATAAAATAAAACCTAAGCTAGCTTCAAAATAAATAATAGTTACATTGTAGCTAGCTTAGGTTTTATTTTTATTTCACTGGTAAGTTTGTATTTATTTTAACTAGGTAGACTAGTAAATAGTTATTAGCTATGTACTAACTACCTAGCTAAAATAAATACAAACTTACCTGTAAAATAAAACCTAACCTGCCTTACACTAAAACCTAACATTACAATAAAATAAATTAAATTAATAAAATGCAATTATCTAAATTACAAAAAAAACTAAATTATCAAAAATAAAAACAAATTACTCCTTATCTAATAGCCCTATCAAAATAAAAAAGCCCCCCCAAAATTAAAAAAAACCCTAGCCTACACTAAACTGCCAATGGCCCTTAAAAGGGCCCTTTGCAGGGCATTGCCCCAAAGAAAACCGCTCTTTTACCTGTAAAAAAAAATGCAAACAACCCCCCAACAGTAAAACCCACCACCCACCAAACCAAACCCCCCAAATAAAAACCTATCTATATAATCCTAAACTAACCATTGCCCTGAAAAGGGCATTTGGATGGGCATTGCCCTTAAAAGGGCATTTAGCTCTTTTACATTGCCCAAAGTCCCTAATCTAAAATTAAAACCCACCCAATAAACCCTTAAAAAAACCTAACACTAACCCCCGACGATCCACTTACAGTTTTCTTACACTTACAGTTTTAATTTAAGCTTGAGGGAGGAGCTGAGGAATGGAAGCCTAAGGGTGAAGCTCCGTGCAGAGCACTAAATACTTAGACTTAAAATTTGATGAAGGAAGCAGGAAAGCAAACACAATAAGGGCTTGTGCTACAGAGCCATACTTTGCTGACTATATGGCTTGTCTAAACCCTAATACTTTGCAGAGCCAAGGACCTTCATTGCGGAGGTGAACGCAACAGCGGTACAGCCGCCATCTTTGCAGCCCACGCGGCAGTGCTTTCAACATAGCTCTCACAGTGAGAGCGTAAGGTACATGAGGAGATCGGAGGGGGAGCTGCAATAATCGCATCGGCGATCAGCAAATAAACGAGAGGGAAGGAGAAGCGGCACGAAGGAGATACCTTGACTCCGGAGTGACGGATATGCAGGGTAAGCTTGCACATGTATACCAGATAGGCTGGGGATCATAATCGATCACTACACAAACACGGCAATTGGGGATTATCTAAAGAGTAAGCTCACAAATAAATCAAGGGATCAACCTTCAGTGTGAGAGGCTATTCCCCGGGATATGCAACTTGGCAGCAGGGAAAGAAACTTTCTTCTGTTTTCCCCACCTATAAGCCAACAGGCCCCAAATCATGTGCCCCCCCCAGCCACTGTATGATAACCACGATACAGGGACTCGGCTAAGAACCGAGCTTAGGGGAGAGCCTGATACTACAGGCTATAAAGGAGTTGAAAATGACTGTATAAAGTTTTTGACAGGAGAGTGAAATTTCAGATGGCAGTGACTGCAATAACTTAATGGTCATAGGAGATGCCACGCTGACAGCATGATTTCAGATATCTAACAGAGACTTTCCAGGGCCTTGCATCTTATGCTTTAGATTTCATATATTATATAATTGACCCTGAAGGTTCCCAACAAGCCCCTATGATAAGTGGAGCCACCTCACTTGGAACTGCGGATACTGTAGTGTAACACTGGTAGAACAAATCTCATTATATACTGCTCAGTACCAGTGGAAACACTATTTATACCCCTGTTGAAAATATAACCTTAAGCTTTTTCCTGCCTGCGGCCTAACGGCTTCCCATTATTACATTAAGTGCCACACTTGACAGGGTGGCAAGCAGAGACCGAAATAGCCGCAAAGAAAAATAACAAGACACAGTCACTTGCTAAACAGTCCTCGACTAATCTTTTCTTTAAACCATTGAAAGGAGATAAACCGACTGATATACAGACACAGCATTCTGATGAGGAGAGAGAAGAAGATGAAGGTCCTAAAGATAAGATAGAAGACTTGAGGCCTATAACCAGGGCAGATCTGGATCATCTTGTTTCCAAGCAAGATATCAATATAAATTTTGAAAGAGTGCTGGAAAGGATGGAGAGTTTGCAAAATTCAGTGACTAACAGCATAACGGAACTGAAGCAGGAGATAGATAGATTTGGGTTCACGAGTAAACTCCTTGGAAGAAAATGGGGACTCAATGATAGAAGATCTGAACGCAGTAACGAACAAAGTCACTTCTCAACAATCAGAAATTGAAGATATATACGCTAAACTAGAAGATCTAGAAAATCGTAGCAGAAGATCCAATATACGTTTAAAAGGAGTTCCTGAGTCGATAGGTCCTAAAGAGTTAAATTCCTATCTGCTCAACCTTTTCCTAAACATTACTGGCTCGGAAGGAGATGACAAATTCCAAATGGAAAGAGCCCACATGGCACTTAGACCCAAGCCAAGGGGAGAAGACCCCCCTAGGGATGTCATCATCAAGATGTTGCGCTTTCAAGAAAGAGAGGAGATACTAGCAGCGGCAAGGAGGAATCCCACTTTTAAGTATCAAGGAAACGTTATTCAGTTCTTTCAGGACCTGTGCCTAAGGACCCTACAGAGAAGAAGCTCTCTTTGCCCATTTACCTCCTTGCTAAGGAAAAATCAAGTTCCATATCGGTGGGGCTTCCCTTTTGCCCTGCATATATCGTGGGAAAACAAGTCTTTCTCTATCAAGGATCCTCAAGAGACCCCAGAAATCTGCCGCAAAATGAAGCTGGACCCCCCGGCAATGCCACAACAAGAAACTACTTCTGATCCGCCTAACCAGGGGGGGAAACCTCGCCAGAAGCAATGGTCCAAAATTCCTGACAAGAAGCGGAAAACTTGATCACTCTGAAGTTCATAATAAAACTTTCTTGGATAAGGGAATTGACTTCCTTTTCACTGAAACCAACGAGATGGAGACAGGAGATAAAGTTCTGATCTCCTTTGGCCAATAGGGACGCTATCCAGAGGCCAGATAAGTATAATGACAAGTTGCAAATGTTTTGTTAGGAAAGCTTATGTTTGAGAGTTTAACAAATTAAAAGTGAGGTACTTTACTGGAGCAGAGACCCACATTTTTATTGTGATACCCTGCTCTTTTTCCCTCGCAGGTACTATGCAGAGACATAATGTTGTGGGACAAGTTCCCACCCGTTTGATATATTACTTATAACTATTATTTTATACCATGGCTTGTTTTCTTGCTGTATGTTTGTTTTCTTTTTCTATTCTTGCCTTTAGGCAGGAAATTTATTAAGTCATAATGAATAGGGTATAACGATATCTGCACCTAGGAATAGAATGTGCAGGAATCTTGTTGGGATATTTAAAGTTTTTGTTCACATGTTAAATGTTTTTTGTTATTTAATCTTTTGTTTTTTTAACCAGGTGTTTCCTTATAAAATTGAAGGAGAGAAAGGGAGGAACTTTCGAGTCAATAGAGGGTATCAGGTACAGTGGATTAATGTGGTTAGGGAGTTTCTTAATGGCTCTGACAAACAAACTGAGATTGATCTTACACAACTAGGTAGGAGAAAGGAAGTGGGGGAATACGGATGACACATAACATAAAACTAGTCTCCCATAACGTTAGGGGGTTAAATACGGACAGTAAGACACGGACAGCAATGCCACACTACCTGAAGGTAAATGCAAACATAATTTTTCTCCAGGAAACGAACTTCGTGTCCCAGACAATCCCTAAATACTGGTCACGGCAGTTCCCTCATCACTTTCATTCAATGACAGATTCTAAAAAAAGGGGAGTGACAATCTTAATACATAAATCACTGGACTTTATACTTGATAGTGAGATAAGGGATAACGAGGGTAGGTTCGTGATATTGAGAGGATCAATTCAAAATACTAGAGTCACTCTGTGTAATGTATACGCACCCAACGAGACCCAGAACGCATTTTTTGAGAAAATTTCACAACATCTTACCCAGTGGTCACAGGATAGAATAATATTGGCAGGGGATTTTAACGTTTCCATGAGTCCATTTAGGGGGGGAGGAAGTGGGGGGCAGTCAAGTAAGCAACATCGCCATAATGCAGTAGTTAAATCGATCAGGGACTCATTGGGGGCACATAATCTCATAGACTCTTGGGAGGCGTTGGGTTACTCCAATCATGACTATACATACTACTCACCGGCACATAATTCATATTCAACCTTAGATTATATTTTTGTAAGTCAAATAATGATTCCTAACTTAGTAAACTCGTGCACACAGCCATGCGTTTGGTCAGATCATACATTGGTAATCCTAGAGCTAGCGGGTATTCTAAATTTTTTAAGACCAAGGTCGTGGACATATAACCCAGCGCTTCTTAAAAATCCAGGTATACAGGAGAGGATTAAAATAGCACTGAGGGAATATTGGCAGTTAAATGAAGGATCCACAGATAACCCATTAATGACCTGGGCTGCACACAGGCCTGTGTTAAGAGGTATGCTCATTAAAGAGAAGGCGATGGTGGTAAGACAGTCAACACAAGTAGTGAACACGCTGCAGAAGGAGGTTGAGACACTTGAGCGAGAACATAGACGCACTCTATCCTCAGAGATATATAAGTCCCTTCATTCTAAACGGAAAGAATTGTCTACAATTCTAAACGACAACTCTATGCGTGCAGCTTTGCGGCTTAAAGCGCACTATTATGTGTACGCAAACAAGCCAGATAAATATCTGGCATATAAATTAAGGGAAAGCACCAAGTCCTTTGCAATACCCTCTATCCACAAATTGGACGGAAACTCCACATCTAACCCTCAAGAGATAACTGAAACTTTCGCTCAATACTATGAGACGCTATATGACGGAAAAAAGGTGGGCAGGGGGGACCTCACTCGGCAGACACAAGAGTTCCTAGAATAGGCTAACCTACCGACGATACAGGACACTGACTTGACAGAACTGAATGCAGACATCGCGCCCTTAGAAATATTATCAGTACTCAAGGACCTTAAAACGGGTAAAGCGCCGGGCCCAGACGGATTAACAGGAGAATACTACAAATTATTTAAGAAAGAATTACTGCCCCATTTAGTGACTTTCTGCAATGGTATTTTAGAGGGAAGGGAACTACCCAGAGAAATGTTACAAGCCAAGATTGTGGTGATACCTAAAGTAGGGAAAAATTCGAAGTACTGTCAAAATTATAGACCCATATCCCTGATTAATACAGATCTTAAAATATTTACAAAAATTATGGCTAACAGACTTAAATTGATCCTACCATCACTCATTCACACAGACCAGGTAGGCTTTATAACGGAAAGGGAGGCCACCGGATAATGTGAGGAGAATCTTGACCCTAATAGATTATCTTGAGAAAAATAAGACACCATCGCTATTACTAGGACTTGACGTGGAAAAAGCGTTTGATAGGGTGGACTGGCCTTTTATATTTAATGTTCTAGATAAAATGGGATTTAAGGGGACCTTTATAAGGGCACTCACCACTATATACTCAAGACCAACGGCGGTGATAGGGGCTGCAGGATATATATCTAGGTCCATAGACATCTTAAATGGCACTCACCAGGGTTGCCCACTTTCACCGCTGTTGTTTGCCATCAGTATTGAGCCACTTGCAGCGCTTATAAGGCAATCAGTAGATGTGTCGGGGGTACAATTAGCAAAAGAGGAATATAAACTAACACTATTTGCGGACGACGTCTTGCTGACACTGACGAGACCCTTAATTTCCTTACCTAACCTATATGCTATCTTGGGGAAATATGCAGAGATCTCGGGTTATAAGATTAACCTGGATAAATGCGAAGCCTTGCCGATTTGTCTCCCTTCTCATACACAAAAAACAGTAGAACTAAACTTCAATATCACATGGGCAAAAACTCACATCACTTACTTGGGAGTTAAGATAAATAATACCTTTTCAGACTTATATAGGTTAAACTATGCTTCTATATATAAAACCATTAGGAAGGCTCTAAATAAATGGAAGAAGGGAAGGTTCTCATGGTATGGGAGACTGTCAGCAATAAAAATGAATGTCCTTCCTAGGATTTTGTACCTCTTTAGAGCTCTGCCGATTGGGGTCCCCCTGACGGACTTAAAAACCTTACAGACTGACCTTTTTCATTTCCTAAGGGGAGACGGTAAACCCCGTATTGCATCACAAGTGCTGAAACAACACAGACAGCTAGGGGGGGTGGGAGTCCTGAACCTAGTGGACTACTATCATGCGTCTAGATTGGCACAGTCTACTATTCTGGGGAAAATTTTTCAGGGAGTCATTTGGCCAAAGATAGAAGCAGCCATTGAAGGCTGTGAAACCCCAGCAGACATTTTATGGGACCCCTTGTGGAAGACCAAAAAACTCACATACAGATCACCAGTGACTTACGAGACACTTCACACATGGCACAAGATGGTCAAACAGTTGGTTCTGCTGAATCCTCATTCAGCCCTATTACCCCTAAAGTTTTTGCTACCCATGGATCTAAGAAAAGTAGTGGGGAAGTGGGAAAATAAGGGATTATACAGGGTGGCAGATTTTCTGGATAAAGCAACTATACTCACTTTTAATCAGATAAAAGATAAGATTCAACCTGACGTTTTGAACTGGTTTCTTTATCTACAAATCTCGTCAGCTATTTCTAAATACATGGCAGACAGACTAAAACAACCATTGACCTTACTAGAAAGACTATGCAACACTCATTCCAGGGGGAAACATGTCATTTCTCAGATATACATGATGCTGCAGGGAAAGAAAGATACTCTTAAGGCTCCTATTATGGAGAGATGGGAAAGAGATGTAGGGGAAGTAAAAGAAAAGGAAACTTGGGAAAAGATTTTCTCAGAAACTGGGAAAGGTCTGCTTAGTGCAGATATGAAGGAAAATTGCTTAAAAGTGGCCTTTAGATGGTACCTTACACCAGAACGGACGGCTCACATTCCCTCCCTAAACAGTGCCCTATGTTATAGAGGTTGTGGAGAGAAAGGCACATATAGACACATGTGGTGGGACTGTTCAATAGTAAAGCCATTATGGGAGAAATTATCACAAGTTTTAATACTTTTATTAAGACTTTGTGTACCTGTCTTCGTATTTGCATAGCTAGGCATTGGAAAGTTGGAGCCCCAGGGTGGGCGGAGGTATTGGATAAAATAAAGGACACCTACCTAATGTCAGAATTAGCAGCATGGGCATAAGGGAACACGGAACAATTTCAAAAAGTATGGTTCTATTGGATCATGAAAGGTTCTATTAGACCACGCACCAATCAGGAGGGACCTGAGCAAGAGAGAGAAGTAGTGGGAGGTAGACTTGAAGAGAATAGTAGAAACCTATAAAGTTAGACACTTGATACCTGGACGCAAGAGACGTATTGACTATGACTGATTTCAATAGCGATAGTTAGATAATACGTTATACTAAATATAGGAAAGATACTTGCAGAGTTTGGAAACACCTGGGGGGGAGGGAGAGGGGGTGAGCTTTTTATTTCTGATGTTATGTTTATTATCTTACATAGTGAAAGGTGGGACAATCCTGAACTCATTAGATCTTACCTGCTGTAAAAAGGTTAATAGGGGTAAGAAAAAGTTGGTCACAGCATTTGTCAGCAGGAGATGTGTAACTGCGGATAACCACCCTTACTGTTTAAATATGTTTTTGTAATATGCTTATAAAATCAATAAAAATCATTTCAATTAATTTAAGCTTGAACACCTCCGCCTGTTACTTCGGGAAGTTTTAGCGACTCTGGATGACTGTGACTCTATTGTGGTACCACCAGAGAAATTGTGTAAGATGGACAAATACTTAGAGGTACCTGCTCACACTGATGTCTTTCCGGTTCCTAAGAGAATTTCGGAGATTATTAAGAGGGAATGGGACAGACCGGGTATCCCATTCTCACCTTCTCCTAATTTTAAGAAAATGTATCCTCGGCCATCAGTGGCTTAGTGTATGGAGGTAATTGGATTGATGGTGGCGGCAATGGACATGATTCCGTTTGCTCGTTTTCATCTCAGGCCGCTACAACTGAGCATGCTCAGGCAGTGGAATGGAGATTATGCAAATTTGTCTCCTCAGATAGATCTGGATCAGGAGACAAGAGACTCTCTTCTTTGGTGGTTGTCGCCGGATCATCTGTCCCAAAAAACGTGCTTCTGCAGACCCTCATGGGTGATAGTGACAACGGACGCCAGCCTACTAGGCTGGGGTGCAGTCTGGAATTCCCTGAAGGCTCAGGGTGTGTGGACTCAGCCGCAATCTCTTCTTCCAATCAATATTCTGGAATTGAGAGCAATATTAAATGCGCTTCTGGCGTGGCCTCAGTTGGCTTCGGCCAAATACATCCGCTTTCAGTTGGACAACATCACAACTGTGGCTTACATCAATCATCAGGGAGGAACAAGGAGTTCCTTAGCGATCACAGAAGTATCAAATATTATTCGGTGGGCGGAAGCTCTTTTTATCTCTTTTTATCTGTCAGCAATCTACATCCCAGGAGTGGACAACTGGGAAGCGGACTTTTTAAGCAGACAGACGTTTCATCCGGGGGAGTGGGAACACCTTTCGGAGGTCTTTGCCACTCTGATCCTCAGATGGGGCAGACCGGAATTGGATCTGATGGCGTCTCGTCAGAATGCCAAGCTTCCAAGATACGGATCCAGGTCAAGGGATCCTCAGGCCGAACTGATAGGTGCCTTGGCAGTGCCTTGGTCGTTCAACCTAGCTTATGTGTTTACACCGTTTGGTCTCCTTCCCCGGGTGATTGCTTGGATCAAACAGGAGAGGGCTTCAGTGATTCTAATCGCGCCTGCGTGGCCTCGCAGGACTTGGTATGCCGATCTAGTGGACATGTCCTCTCTGCCGCCGTGGAAGCTTCCATTGAGGCAGGACCTTCTCATTCAGGGACCCTTCCATCATCCGAATCTAGTTTCTCTGCAGCTGACTGCTTGGAGATTGAACGGTTGATTTTATCTAAGCGGGGGTTCTCTGATTCGATACTTTGATTCAGGCACGTAAGCCTGTTACTAGAAAGATCTACCATAAGATATATCTTCATTGGTGCGAATCCAAGGGCTGCTCATGGAGTAGAGTTAGGATTCCCAGGATTCTGTCTTTTCTCCAAGAAGGATTGGAGAAAGGGTTATCAGCAAGTTCCTTAAAGGGACAAATCTCTGCTTTGTCAATTTTACTACACAAACGTTTGGCAGATGTTCCAGACGTTCAGTCTTTTTGTCAGGCTCCGACCAGAATCAAGCCTGTGTTTTACACCAATTGCTCCACCCTGGAGTTTGAATTTAGTTCTTAATGTTCTTCAAGGGGTTCCGTTTGAACCCATGCATTCCATAGATATTAAGTTGTTATCTTGGAAAGTTTTATTTTTGGTTGCTATTTCTTCTGCTTGTAGAGTTTCTGAGCTTTCAGCGTTATAATGTGACTCGCCTTATCTTATCTTCCATTCTGATAAGGTGGTTTTATGTACCAAACCTGGGTTCCTTCCTAAGGTTGTTTCAAATAAGAATATTAATCAGGAAGGTGGCAAACTGATACAAAGGGAAAATTTGGCGAGCTCTGGGGGGGGTCCTCCCCCACCATGGTTCGCCTATACACAATTAGCACACTTTGTTCAAACACATAAGAAAAGAGAAGAATTCAATCGCCCCCTAACCAGATTCGAAAATTTATGTTCCCAACAAATCCAACCCAGACACACTATATCTAAATTGTACAACATGCTTCTGACCAACAGCGGCAAAGCATATCCTTCCTTCACCCACAAATGGGCTAAAGACCTAGAAAGAGATATCAGCCAGGAGGCATGGGATCAGGCCCTACAATGCAATAAAGAAGCCACAATTTCCTCTAACATAATGGAAATGAATTTTAAATTACTGGCGAGGTGGTACCTTACACCAGCCAGAATACGTCATATATACAAAAAGAGTAGTGGCAGATGTTGGAGGGGTTGTGGGGAAGAGGCAGACTTAGTACACATTTGGTGGACATGTAGGGATATGGAGAGTTTCTGGTCTGGGATATTCTCCGAAATAGACACCAAACTCAATATCCAATTACAAAAAGACCCAGGCATCCTTATCTATCTCGACATCCCTAAAATCCGTAGTAAACCTAAAAAACTCCTACTATATATTATGTTAAACAGTGCTAAACTCCTTATACCACAAAGATGGAAATCAAGTGCAGTTCCTTCTCTTGAACACTGGAAAGAGCAGGTCTCTTCCATGCTTCAGATAGAAAGATATCAACATATGAAAAACGGTACAATGGAAATACATGAGGCAATGATGGAACTATGGATTCCATCTATGGCTACCTGCCATGGTTAAACAACTATACCCCCTTAGACGGAATAATTTTTTACCCCAATCTCCCTTTTTTTTTTTTTTTTTTTTTCCCCTCCCCCTTCTCTCCTCCTCCTCCCCCTTGACCTCCTACTCCATTCCTTCCCTCCTCTTTCCCCCCCCCACCCCCTTCTTCTTCCTCTCTATCTCCCTTCTCCCACATATACACCTTTACTGATACTTTTTTCTTGATATTAACATTCTGTACCTACAGAAGACTTATCAAAATAGTTATCTAAGAATTGTTATATGAATACTAATGAATAGTTAACTTGTTAAGCTATAACTTATTACTATGTCAATGTTCACAATAAAAAATTGAAAAATGAGCTTTGGAAACACCAGAAAGGACAAAAAGACACAGACCACCAACTCAATATAACATCGCTGATTGTAATGTATAATATGTGTAAACATGAAACAGTCTGTGCCTCTGTATTACCCTTTATTGTATGTTATAATTTTCCTTTATGCTCAATAAAAACTATTGAAATAAAGAATATTAATCAGGAAATTGTTGTTCCTTCATTATGTCCTAATCCTTCTTCTAAGAAGGAGCGTCTGTTGCATAACTTGGACGTGGTCCGTGCCCTGAAATTTTACTTGCAGGCGACTAAGGAATTCCGTCAATCATCTTCATTATTCATTGTTTTTTCTGGAAAGCGTAGGGACCAGAAAGCTACGGCTACCTCTCTTTCTTTTTGGCTGAAGAGTATCATCCGTCTGGCATATGAGACTGCTGGACAACAGCCTCCTGAAAGAATTACGGCTCATTCTACTAGGGCTGTGGCTTCCTCATGGGCATTTAAAAACGATGCTTCTGTTGAACAGATTTGCAAGGCTGCAACTTGGTCGTCTCTTCACACTTTTTCCAAATTTTATAAATTTGATACTTTTGCTTCTTCTGAAGCTGTTTTTGGGAGAAAGGTTCTTCAAGCAGTGGTGCCTTCCGTTTAGGTTCCTGTTTTGTCCCTCCCTTTCATCCGTGTCCTGTAGCTTTGGTATTGTATCCCACAAGTAAGGATGAAATCCGTGGACTCATTATATCTTGTAAAAGAAAAGGAAATTTATGCTTACCTGATAAATGTATTTATTTTACGATATGACGAGTCCACGGCTCACCCTGTCATTTCTAAGATAGGTATGTACTTATTTTTTTTAATTTTTTTTCCAAAAGCTTTATTAAACAGTATACATACATACATCATACTTTTCAAAGCTTTCCAGTTTATATAAAGCGTACAGAATATTGTCAGGCAGTGCCCTGTATAGCTGACTACTTTCCTGGTTGTCTCAAATTGTCCAGTCATGAATGTTTCATTTGATCTCTGTAAACCAGTGTCTTTATATGTATAGTGCACCTTGAGGTGCCATTTGCATGTTTTAAAGTCAACGTTTTAACAAAGAATTTTCAACAAATATTATTCAGATTCAACTTGACCTCCTGTTGCTAACTATACAAAAAGTGTATCTTAATAGTCACTGCGCGCCTCCCCTACCTCCTTCTCCATCTTTCTGTGTACATCTATTGTTTGGCCCTCCATGGGGTTGCCCATTGACCTCTCCCTCATTCAGCTTGGGCCTTTTGTGCATTCCTTCCACTGTATTAGCATTAAATCGTGCGTTTCTAAAGTGTCATTCTGCATGTGGTGATACCTTTCTAGGTGTAATAGAGTGTCTACCTGTCTTCTCCACTCTTCCACTGTAGGAAGTGTTTTGGTTTTCCAGTGTTTTGGGATCAGCATCTTTGCACCGTTCAGCATGACCATCCTCAGTGCCCTACTCACTTTACTTTCAAGTGTAGGTAGTGATATAAACAGTAGTGTCTGTGGGCTATTCTGTAGTGGTTTTCCTGTGGCTATTCTAATGTGATCCAAGACTTCTGTCCAAAACTGGTCTAGTCCAGGACATTCCCACCAGAGATGTGATAGGGTATCCTCTCCCCCACACTCCCTCCAACACCTCCCTGAGGCTGTTTTGTATATGTGCTTTATCCTGCTAGGTGTAAGGTACCACTTGGATAGGAATTTGTAGCTAGATTCCTGAACTCTGCTTGAGATGGATGTGCGTTTTGTTGTTTGGAATGCTCTCAACCAGTCTTGCGTATCTATGCCTACGTTTAGCTCCTTCTCCCATGCTTTTCTGTATGAAGGCAATGTCTGTGTTTCTTTTATCAATAATTTATATAAAAGGGAGATTGCGTGTTTTGTCGGTGTCTCGCATGTGCATATAGTTTTGAACGTGGTCAATTTTCGAGTAAAGTTAGATTTTTGCTTGTGTGTCGCTAAAAAGTGGTTTAGCTGTGAGTGAGCTAGCCAGTCCATGTTTATGTCTGGCCTGCTCTCTCTGATCCACTCGAGGGACCCAAGTGTATTCCCCTCGACCAAAGCCGAGAGTGTCCGTTCCCTGTATGTTGTGCTGTGGCTGTAACTTGTTTCCCTGTAATTCCACGGCATTGCTGCGTTCTGATACATAGCGGCTAAGGGGGAGAGCCGAGTGGATATGTTTGTGGTGGTATTTATAGGCTTGTCCCAGGTTGTAAAAAAGTCTACTAGCAACGGGTGTATCATTGCAGCCGCAGGCTTGTCCTTCCCTGATATCCAAGCCATTCCTCCTGCATTTCTAGACTGGTCATTACTGCACCAGTCTAACAGTTTGTGCAGGGTTATGGCTTGTTTGTATACACATATGTTGGGTAACCCGAGTCCTCCTCTGTCTCTGGGCAGATAGAGTGTGGTCTTTGCTATTCTAGGTTTGATTCCCCCCCATATGTACTGTTCTATTATACTCTGCATTTTTTGTAAGTAGTTTAAAGGCAGGGGTATAGGTGTGGTCTGCAGTAGGTATAAGAGCCTGGGTAACACGTTAATTTTTATCATGTTAACCCTACCCAACTATGAAATTGGTTTATTTTTCCAATTTGATAAATTTGCCACTAGTTTGGTCTCTAGCCTTTTGTGGTTGGCCGTAAATATCTCCTTTTGGTCCGGGGATAGGTAAATACCGAGGTATTTCATCCTGGTGCCCTGTTTCTTAAGTTGGCAGTTCTGTGTGATTTGACCAAAGAGGGTAGTGTCGTATGTGATGTTTAGTATCTCAGATTTTGTGAGATTTAGCTGGAAGTTCGAAACTTTAGCAAAAGCTTGTAGGATCTCTAGAGCTCTGTACAATGAGGTGTCAATGTTTGTCAAGGTGAGCAGTACATCGTCTGTATATAGTGCAAGCTTATAATTGCTGGTAGCAATTACTATACCTTGTACTTGATTGTCACCTCTTATTTTTTGGGCTAGTGCTTCTATGCTAATGGCAAAAAAGAATGGGGGAGAGAGGGCAGTCCTGCCTCGTGCCGTTAATGATGGAAAAGCTATCTGAAAGCAATCCATTCACCTTAACTTGCGCAGTGGGGCTCTGTTAAAGTGTAAAAATCAAAAAAAAGTGCTACTGAATTTCATTTTGTATAGGACAGATTTAAGAAATCCCCAGTGTACCCTGTCAAATGCTTTCTCAGCATCCATAGAGACCAGGGCCATTGACAAATCTCGCATTTGAGCATATGACATTAGCTGAAACGTTCTTAGTGTGTTGTCCCATGCATCCCGACCAGGGACGAATCCCACTTGGTCTGGGTGTATCAAACCAGGAAGGAATTTGTTAACTCTAGTGGCCAAAATGTTTGCAATGATTTTAATGTCCGAATTTAAAATGGAGATGGGTCTGTAATTCTCTGTCTTCTCTGGGTTCTTCCCTGGCTTGGGGAGTACCGTTATGTGCGCTACCAGCATGTTTTCTACAAAGCCCTGTTCTTTTAGCAAAGAATTAAATAAAGTAGATAGAGGGGCCAACATGTGATGTAGAATGTTTTGTAATACCGTATGCTCAAGCCATCCGGTCCTGGGCTTTTGCCATTTGGCATATTTTTAACGGCTGTTTTAATTTCTTCGTGTGTTATCGGGGAATCAAGCTGCTCTATATCTTCCTGTTTTAGTGTGGGTAATTGTACATCAGCCAAGAAGCTGTCTATGTCGTCCTGACTACAGTCATTCTGGATATTGTATAGCTCACTGTAGTATCGTCTAAAGTTTTCTGCAATGCTTACACTATCCCTATGGATATGTCCCTCCAAGTCCGTCAATGAATGAATATGTGTGTCTAGTTGTTTTCTTTTAAGCGCCTTTGCTAGTGATGAACCTATTTTGTCATTCATGTCAAAGTATCTCTGTCTCAGTCTGTCTGCTTTGTTCTGGTATTCTCTTACCATGTGATTATGAAGTTCCTGTTTGGCAGCTGTCAGCTTTCCTATTGTGTCCGCCGAATCTGGTTTAATCTTATGTTTCGATTCCCAGTATCTCATTTGGGAAGTTATCGAAATTTACAAATTGCCTATTATTTTTGGTTTCCCTAGCCTTAAGTCTTATAAACTCTTCTCTCAAATCACATTTGTGTGCTTCCCACACTATGGAGAATGTTGTATCTTTTGTACAGTTTTCTTAGAAGTAGTGTCCTATTGCTGCATCAATTTCTGTTTTAATCAGCGGGCTGTCCAGCATGTGCTCGTCTAGCCTCCACAGGAATGGTTTTATGGGTGTGTTTGGCCAATTGATTGTGCATGAAACTGGTGCGTGGTCTGACCATGTTATCGGTAATATGCTGGAATTTTCTATCAACGCTAACCCTATCTGGTCTATAATGAAATAGTCTATTCTAGTGTAGAGGTGATGTGGGTGTGAATAAAAAGTATAATCTCGTGTGCGTGGGTGTTTGTCCCTCCAAACATCATGTAACCGAAGTTGGTGTAGTCGGGTGCGTAAGGCCTTGATTACTTTTGTGGAGTGCTTGTTCTACCCAGTGAAGTGTCGTAAATCGGGTCCAATGGTAGATTGAAGTCCCCTCCCATCAGTATTATCCCCTTTGAATGTTCCAATAATAGCTGTGTGATTTGTTTAAACACTCTTTGCTGCCCCTGGTTTGGTAAATATACATTCACCAGTGTCACATGTGTGTTGAATAGTGACCCCACTACCACTAGATACGATCCGTTTGGGTCTCTAATAATGTTTGACGGTAGGAAGCTAATATTTTTTAAAAATATGCCTACCCCGCCCTTCTTCGAGCTACCTGATGCTAGGAAAACAGTTTTGTACCTTCTATTCATAAATTTTGGCTCCCTACCTCTTTTAAAGTGTGTTTCCTGAATGTACAGTATATCACCTGAATCTTTATGCAACTGGTTAAAGGCTATCGATCTCTTTTCCGGGCTGTTAAACCCTTTTGCGTTAATGGTTAGCAGTTTTAGGGGTCTCGGTGACATGCCCTCGGTGTAGTATTTGATGCTGTGTTACAGTTGGGTGAGGTCTGCAAGCTGGGTGGTGTGTCTGCTAATGCGGTTCGGGTTGTGCCTAATTACCTGTCCCCAAGGTAAAGACAAGGTGATGGGTCTGATTCTCTGTGCTAGTGAGGATCGTGTCCGTAGATGTTTCTTTATTTTATACTGTTATTTGAGGGAGCGCGCGCACGCGCGCCAAGTGAGCTGTATGATGCAAGGGTTGCTATTAACTGCGACTCTTAGATGTACTGTATGAGATGTCACAATCAGTATTCAATTGGTATTGTTACAGGTGTCCGTAATACTTGATAACATTCAATAAACAGTAAAATTAAGTTAAACAGTACTATACAATTTGGTTTAATATAGTGAGGGCAATATCCCTGACCCCAAGCCCAATGGAGGTGTAAGAAAACATATAGATTATGAATATAAACAACTTTAAATACAAACATTGTGATCATACGACCTGTATTCTATGATATTCGGGCAGAGTCCCCCTTAATGTTGTCAGTAAACATTTAATCAGCCTGTGGGTTTATGGCCTCATTGTCCTTTGGTTGACTGGCTTCAGATTGCAGGTCTTTTGCTGCTCTGTCTGTTGTACCTTTAGTTGGCGTACGTGGTCTGTATCTTCTGCGTTGGGAATCAGTGTCCACTTGTTTTTCTGGTTCAGGTGGCTGTATGTCGAGTTGTAGAGCATCACAGAAGTGCGGCATGTCTTCCTTGTTCTTAAAAACCGCTGTGGTGTTCCCTCTGGTTGCAATTATACTGACAGGGAAGCCCCATCTGTACGCTATCTTCTGCTATCTTAGGGCATTCGTGATGTAATATAATTCTCTCCGTTTTTGGATTGTGGCTGGGCTTAAGTCTTGGAAAATCTGGATGCGGTTCCCTGCGTGCATGATTTCTTTTTTCATTCTGGCGTGCCTCATGATCTCCTCTTTATCTTTAAATTTGAGTAATTTAATTATCACGTCCCTTGGGGGGGGCCTTGGGAGGTGGCTTCGCTCGCAGAGCCCGGTGCGCTCTTTCAATTGCCAGATCAGGTGCACTATTATTGTCCCTAACTGTCCTGAATAAGTCTTGCAAACAACCCTCTAATGCAGCAGGTAGGATAGATTCTGGAATGCCTCTTATCCTTAAGTTGTTTCTTCTGCCCCTATTATGTAGGAACTCTACCTTCTCCAGGAGGTGTTGTATGGTTTCATCCTGATCATATGCCAATCTTGACATGTGTTGTATGTCGGTGTCCATGATGTTATGATTCTCTTCTAAAGTAGTGACTCTCTGTGTCACTCGTGATAAATCTCTTTTCAGATCCCCATACCAGGTCTTGACTTCTGCCATTATTTCTTTGATATCATTTTTTGTGCAGAGTGGTTGGAGATCTTCTTTTGTGAGGCCTGACGCTGAGGATGCCGGCATAATCTGCTCTGTATGTTCATCCTGCTGTGAGTCATTGCTTAATGTCACTTGTTGAATGTCCTGAGGTGGTTCAAGAGGTCTCAGATATTGTTGTAGCATCTTGGAATGTGGCGTGTTGTATGGTCTGTTAACTTTACGCCCAGGCATGATATAGGTACCTTTTAAGTATGATATATATCTATACATGTATTGGATGAAAGCTGTCTGAGCTATGGAGTTTATCTCCTGAATGAGCAGGAGTTGTGTATGTGGAGCACACCGCTTCAGTTTATCTTTATTTATTTGTTTTTAATTTGCCCAGTTTATGAAGGCCGCTCTATGGCCGTGATATGTACTATCTTCCTAGTTGCCCTAAGAGCCTGTCGCTTCCTGACCTCCAAGCCTCCTGTCTGTTTTAATTATGTAAAGGGAGTGTAGCGTTTGGGAATATCTGTTATGTGTGATGTTCCTTTATATCTTCAGCTCTTTGATTGTCCCTTTAGTTGTGCAGCGTTGTGAGTCAATGCTGTGAAAAGTTAGAATCCCCAATGCCCAGCTCATTGCTCTCTGTCCTATTGCTGCGTGCTGAACTATTGCCCTATAAGCCTTTTATACTGAAGGCTTCTTTTTACCAATACCCTGTGTATTTTTTATAGTAATGTCCCCTTTTTTTTTTTTTTAAAGTGGTTTCTTGAGCAGTATTTGGCTGCCTGTGCAGATTAGAGGGTTAATAACATTATGTAGGTTGCGGCAATGTCGGGGGCAGCAGATTAGGGGTGTTTAGACGTGGTTTTTATGTTAGGGTTTTAGGTTTAAACATAACTTTTTCTTTCCCCATAGACATCAATGGGGCTGCGTTACGGAGCTTTTGTTTCCGCGATCACAGGTGTTAGACTTTTTTTTTGCCAGCTCTCCCCATTGATGTCTATGGTGAAATTGTGCACGAGCACGTCAAAACAGCGCTTGTATTTGGGTGAAGTATGGAGCTCAACGCCACCATATCGCCCACACAAGCCTGCTTTTTGTAAACTTGTAATAGCAGCGCTATAGGGAGGTGAATTAACAATGCTTTTGTGGTGCTTGTTAATTTCCCTATAGCGCTAAAAACTCGTAATCTAGCTGAAATTTAATTTGACTTCAATGCAGATCTATGGTTTTTGTTTAAACCCTTAACAACCAGCGCCGCACCCTGTATGACGTTTGTCGTTAAGCCCTTAAAGGGACACTAAACCCAACATTTTTCTTTCATGATTCAAGTAGAGAATACAATTTTAAACAACATTCCAATTTATTTCTATTATCTAATTTGCTTCATTATTTAGCTATCATTTGTTGAAGAAATAGCAATGCACATTTGTGAGCCAATCACACGAGGCATCTATGTGCAGCAACCAATCAGCAGCTACTTGAGCCTATCTAGATATGCTTTTCAGCAAAGTATATCAAGAGAATGAAGCAAATTGAAAAAAGACAATACAAGTAATTTAGAAAGTTGTTAAAAATTGCATGCTCTTTCTAAATTATGAAAGAAAAAATTTGGGTTTCATGTCCCTTTAAGGACCAGCATTTTACCCTGTACGACCCTCTTTGCATCAGGCAGTAGTAGTGTTGATTGTTGGTGGGTGGGATGGTAAGGAGGGAGGCCGGTGGGCGGCCCATTGCTGGAGGGGAGGTGGGTGGGAGGGGTGGGACTGCTATACTACAGAAAAAAAACTCAGTGGTAGGGAGGGGGTAGTTGGGAGAGGGGGATCATACTGAGGTGGTTTGATAAGAGGGTGGGAAATCGATCTGGGAGGGGGTGGGGGTTAAATGAGGTGGGAGCAGCTACACGAAAGAAAAAAATGTTTTAATTAATTTAATAAAGCTGGCCATTTTGTGAAAACTGGTACTGGCACAAACCTAAATAATCCTAAACTAACCATTGCCCTGAGTACGGCAAATCATAACATACCCTGGAATGTGGGAACGAGGATGGGGGCGGAAGATTTGGAGGGATTCTTTCTTTCCTTTTTTTTTTTTTTTTTTTTTTTTAAATTTCGTCTTGTTATGTCTTGTTTTGTTTAGTTTGATTTGGGGGGGCTGTTAAACATAAGAATAAAAATCCACCAACATCAATTTAAAGCCAATGCAAAACTGGAAATAAAAGAAAAAAAAAATTGTAGAATAGAAGAGATCGTATTCAGTGTGGGGCAATGGTTATTGCCGGTATGCTGTATGTTTTATTTTTATTTTTTTATTTTTTTTTTAAGAAATTTAATGTATCTACCTCTTGCTAGGCAAAGTACAATCATATATCCAGATAATTTAGCTGGTACATATAGGTATATTTTTTTTTGCAATTGGATATAGTATTTGTTAAGTTACTACCCTGCGTGGTAAGATGAATTTATGCATGTAACACAATCCTTTTCTGTTATAGATAATGTCTGGATAATTTGTTGGTTTATAAATAAATAATAATAAAAAAAAAGGGCATTTGGATGGGCATTGCCCTTAAAATGGCATTTAGCTCTTTTACATTCCCCAAAGTCCCTAATCCAGTGCTTTCCAAACTGTGTGTCGTGACACATTAGTGTGTCGGCGGCAGTGTGTAGGTGTGTCCCTGCTTCAGCATACATTTTTTTGTAAAAATTTTTTGGCTTCCCGACTTTCCGAATGCCTGCTACGTATACCTAGTGGGTCACAGATCATCTTAACCTATTGGCGCAGCTCAGTGGGAACTGAAACTATTCCCATTGGCGACTTTGATAGCACATTAGCTCCTGACTGCACATGTAGGGGCATATGTATCAAGTTCCGAATGGAGCTTGATGCCCCGTGTTTCTGGCGAGCCTGCAGATATCGCCGCAATTCAACCCGATCAAGTACGATCGGGTTGATTGACACCCCCTGCTGGCGGCCTATTGGCCGCGAGTCTGCAGGGGGCGGCTTTGCACCAGCAGCTCTTGTATTGCTCGCCATATTCAGTGAGGTCTGGCGGACCTGATCCGCAGTGTCGGATCAGGTCCGCCAGACCTTGATACATCTGCCCTGTAGTCTCCTCAATAGGCTCGTGACTGCATGTGTAGTCAGTGAGTGGGACAGCTGCTTGATGATGAAATGCGAGTGTCTTTATCTAATATTCCACCAAATATTCAAAAACTGTGTTCATCCCATCCCAGTAAGTAGCTATTGGTGTTATTAAACTTTTTTTTTTTTAATTCTTGCACATACTGTTACTTGTAAATACATTTTGTTATTATATAATTTATGTATGTGTCCGTATCTCTTAAAACAAGTTAGTTTAACCTCCTGTTTGCTAGTACAACTGAATTACTGTGTCGCGAAATTATATAGGTCTAAAAAGTGTGTCACCAACATGAAAAGTTTGGAAAGCTCTGCCCTAATCTATAAATAAAACCCACCCAATAAACCCTTAAAAAAACCTAACACTAACCTCTGACGATCCACTTACAGTTTTTGAAGACCAGACATCCATCTTCATCCAAGCCGGCAGAAGTCCTCATCCAAGCCGGCAGAAGTCCTCATCCAAGCCGGCAGAAGTCCTCATCCAAGCCGGCAGAAGTCCTCATCCAAGCCGGCAGAAGTCCTCATCCAAGCTGGCAGAAGTCCTCATCCAAGCCGGCAGAAGTCCTCATCCAAGCCGGCAGAAGTCCTCATCCAAGCCGGCAGAAGTCCTCATCCAAGCCGGCAGAAGTCCTCATCCAAGCCGGCAGAAGTCCTCATCCAAGCCGGCAGAAGTCCTCATCCAAGCCGGCAGAAGTCCTCATCCAAGCCGGCAGAAGTCCTCATCCAAGCCGGCAGAAGTCCTCATCCAAGCCGGCAGAAGTCCTCATCCAAGCCGGCAGAAGTCCTCATCCAAGCCGGCAGAAGTCCTCATCCAAGCCGGCAGAAGTCCTCATCCAAGCCGGCAGAAGTCCTCATCCAAGCCGGCAGAAGTCCTCATCCAAGCCGGCAGAAGTCCTCATCCAAGCCGGCAGAAGTCCTCATCCAAGCCGGCAGAAGTCCTCATCCAAGCCGGCAGAAGTCCTCATCCAAGCCGGCAGAAGTCCTCATCCAAGCCGGCAGAAGTCCTCATCCAAGCCGGCAGAAGTCCTCATCCAAGCCGGCAGAAGTCTTCATCCAGACGGCATCTTCTATCTTTATCCATCCGGTGCGAAGCGGGTCCATCTTCAAGACATCCAGCGCAGAGCATCCTCTTCTTCCGATGGTCACTGTAGAATGACTCGTTAATTTCCCTATAGCGCTCAAAACTCGTAATCTAGCTGAAATTTAATTTGACTTCAATGCAGATCTATAGTTTTTGTTTAACCCCTTAACGACCAATGCAGCACCCTGTACTACGCTGGTCGTTAAGCCCTTAAGGACCAGCATTGTACCCCTTAGAACGCTGCAGTCCTGGGCCTCTCTCTGCCGTGATCTCGCTAAAAGTAGTGAGATTTCGCTATGTATGCATGCCCCACGAAACAGGCAGAGGTACCAATGCAGAGAGGGCTACTCTGTGGCCCTCTCTGCATTGGGCAGTAGTAGTGCCGATTGTTGGTGAGTGGGACGGTAAGGAGGGAGGCAGGTGGGCGGCCCAATGCTGGATGGGAGTGGGAAGGTAGGTGAGAGGGACTGCTTTACTACAGAAAAAAATCTCTGCGGCAGGGAGGGAATAGGAGGGAGCGGGTAGGAGGGAGAGGGGGATCATACTGAGGTGGTTTGATAAGAGGGTGGGAAATCTATCTGGGAGGGGGTTAAATGAGGTAGAGGCAGCTACACTACAGAAAAAAATGTTTTCTTTTGCAAGATGTACTGAGTACACGGATTCATCCTTTACTTGTGGGATATTGTCCTTCCTAACAGGAAGTAGCAAAGAGAGCACCACAGCAGAGCTGTCTATATAGCTCCCCCCTTAACTCCACCCCCAGTCATTCTCTTTGCTAGCCCTAAGCAGTAGGAAGTGCGAAGAGAAGAGGTGTTATACTGTTAGTTTTTATTTACTCCTATCAAGAGTTTGATATTTTTAAATGGTACCGGTGTTGTTCTATTTACTCTCAGGCAGGACATAGATGAAGATTTCTGCCTGGAGGACGATGATCTTAGCATTTGTAACTAAGGTCCACTGCTGTTCCTATTTGGTGCTGAAGAGTACAGGAAAACTTCAGTGTGAGGAACGGTTTCTTGCTTCACAGCAATGAGGTATGGTCAGTCATTTTTTCTGCAGAGACTGTGTTAACGCAGAAAGGCTGACAGTATCCCCATTAGGGGAAGAGTAAGCAGTAATCCTAGGCATAAAATAGAGGTATTACTCGTTTACATACAGGGCTGTTATATGGGCACTCAGTTTGTGATATATAAAGTGGGCAAACGTTTGTGTTTTTGGGAGTCTGAGCTCTATCTAGGGGACTAGTAGAGGGTTCACTTGGCTTATTCTAGGGTTTACAACCCACATGGCTTTTAGGATTGCCTTTTTTGTGTAGGCCCCGGCACTATAGAGTGAAGAGGGCGGGGCCTATTTTCACGCCTCAGTTGCGCATTTAGTTGAAGCAGGCAAGCAGCAAGCAACATCTCAGAGGTCCTATTACTCTTCTGAGGCCCAATCGAAGCTTTATTCCCACAAAATCGTTCCCTAGGGGCAGGTAGGTGCTGATAGGGGTTTTACCTGTCTTCTGACATTTGTCATTCCGTTTTTTTCATTTGGGGATATATTGCTTAGATATTTGTGATGCAATCTTACCATACCTTAGTGGATGTACTGTAAAAATTTCAGAAAAGTTGAAGCAATTTTGAGCATTTTTGCAGTTTGTTTATGTCTTTTTTTCTCTTAAAGGCACAGTACCTTTTTTGAAAATTGTTATTTTTCATCAAATAAAGTGTTTTTCCAAGCTTGCTTGTCTCATTACTAGCCTGTTTAACATGTCTGACATTGAGGATACTCATTGTTCAATTTGTTTAGAAGCCATTGTGGAGCCCCCTCTTAGAATGTGTCCCACTTGTACTGATTTATCTATAAATTACAAACAGCATATTTTGACTTTGGCAATGAATGATTCTCAGACAGAAGGAAATCAGGTTTTGCCATCTAGCTCTCCCCATGTGTCACAACCAGTAACGCCCACACAAGTAACGCCAAGTACTACTAGTGCGTCTAATTCTTTCACTTTGCAGGATATGGCCTCAGTTATGAATACCACCCTCACAGAGGTTTTATCTAAACTGCCAGGCTTGAAAGGGAAGCGCAGTAACTCTGGGTCTAGAACACATGCTGAGTTTTCTGACACTTTAGTTGCCGTATCCGATACTCCCTCGCATTGTTCTGAGGTAGGGATGGGGGATTTGCTGTCTGAGGGAGAGGTTTCTGATTCAGGAAGGTTACTCCCTCACACAGATTCAGATATGACGGCATTTAAATTTAAGCTAGAACACCTCCGTTTATTGCTCAGGGAGGTTTTAGCGACTCTGGATGATTGTGACTCTATTGTAGTTCCAGAGAAATTGTGTAAAATGGACAAGTATCTAGAGGTTCCTGTTTACACTGATGTTTTTCTGGTCCCTAAGAGGATTTTGGACATTGTTACTAAGGAGTGGGATAGACCAGGAATTCCGTTCGTTCCCCCTCCTGTTTTTAAGAAAATGTTCCCCATCTCTGACACCATGAGGGACGCATGGCAGACAGTCCCTAAGGTGGAGGGGGCGATTTCTACTCTAGCCAAGCGCACAACTATACCTATTGAAGACAGTTGTGCCTTCATTGACCCTATGGATAAAAAATTAGAGGGTCTCCTAAAGAAAATTTTTGTTCATCAAGGTTTTCTTCTACAACCCATAGCGTGCATTGTTCCTGTAACCACTGCAGCTGCTTTTTGGTTTGAGGCCCTAGAAGACGCTCTTCAGACGAAACCTCACTAGATGATATTCTGGACAGAATTAATGCTCTTAAGCTGGCTAATTCTTTTATTACAGACGCCGCTTTTCACCTCGCTAAGTTAGTGGCAAAGAATTCAGGTTTTGCCATTTTGGCACGTAGAGCGTTATGGCTTAAGTCCTGGTCGGCCGATGTGTCATCAAAGTCTAAACTTTTGGCCATCCCTTTCAAAGGTAAGACCCTATTCGGGCCTGCACTGAAAGAGATAATTTCAGACATCACTGGTGGGAAGGGCCATGCCCTCCCTCAAGATAAGTCAAATAAATCAAGGACCAAACTCAATTTTCTTCCTTTTAAAACTTCAAGGGTGGTCCCACTTCCTCTTCCCCTGCTGCAAAGCAAGATGGGAACTTTGCTCAATCCAAGCCTACCTGGAGACCGAACCAGGCTTGGAACAAGGGTAAGCAGGCCAAGAAGCCTGCTGCTGCCTCTAAGACAGCATGAAGGGGTAGCCCCCGATCCGGGACCGGATCTAGTAGGGGGCAGACTCTCTCTCTTTGCTCAGGCTTGGGCAAGAGACGTTGAAGACACCTGGGCCGTAGAAGTTGTATCCCAGGGGTATCTTCTGGAATTCCATCTTTCTCAATTGTCTGCAAACCAGACAAAAAGAGAGGCGTTCTTACGCTGTGTAGAAGACCTTTTTACTATGGGAGTAATCTATCCAGTTCCGAAGACAGAACAGGGTCAAGGATTTTACTCCAATCTGTTTGTGGTTCCCAAAAAAGAGGGAACCTTCAGACCAATTCTAGATCTCAAGATCCTAAACAAGTTCCTCAGAGTTCCATCCTTCAAGATGGAGACTATTCGGACTATTTTACCAATGATCCAGGAGGGTCAATATATGACTACCGTGGATCTAAATGATGTGTATCTACACATTCCTATCCACAAGGATCATCACCGGTTCCTAAGTTTTGCCTTTCTGGACAGGCATTACCAGTTTGTGGCTCTTCCCTTCTGATTGGCCACGGCGCCAAGAATTTTCACAAAGGTGTTGGGGTCCCTGCTAGCGGTTCTAAGACCGCAGGGCATTGCAGTGGCGCCTTATCTGGACGACATGCTCATTCAGGCGTCAACTTTCCAACTAGCCAAGTCTCACACGGACGTAGTGTTGGCTTTTCTAAGATCTCATGGGTGGAAGGTGAACGTAAAAAAGAGTTCCCTTATCCCTTTCACAAGAGTCCCATTCCTGGGAACTCTGATAGATTCGGTGGACAACTTTGTATTTATTTTAACCAGGTACAATAGCTATTAAATAGTTAAGAACTATTTAATAGCTAAAATAGTTAAAATAATTACAAAATTACCTGTAAAATAAATCCTAACCTAAGTTACAATTAAACCTAACACTACACTATCAATAAATTAATTAAATACAATACCTACAATTACCTACAATTAAACCTAACACTACACTATCAATAAATTAATTAAATACAATTCCTACAAATAAATACAATTAAATAAACTAGCTAAAGTACAAAAAATAAAAAAGAACTAAGTTACAAAAAATAACAAA
This sequence comes from Bombina bombina, assembly GCF_027579735.1. Classification (NCBI taxonomy): domain Eukaryota; kingdom Metazoa; phylum Chordata; class Amphibia; order Anura; family Bombinatoridae; genus Bombina; species Bombina bombina. Next base: position 34,259,426 of record NC_069503.1, read on the forward strand.
ATATTTACAAACATAAGAAAAATATTACAACAATTTTAAACTAATTACACCTACTCTAAGCCCCCTAATAAAATAACAAAGCCCCCCAAAATAATAAAATGCCCTACCCTATTCTAAAATAAAAAAGTTCAAAGCTCTTTTACCTTACCAGCCCTGAACAGGGCCCTTTGCGGGGCATGCCCCAAGAAGTTCAGCTCTTTTGCCTGTAAAAAAAAACATACAATACCCCCCCCAACATTACAACCCACCACCCACATACCCCTAATCTAACCCAAACCCCCCTTAAATAAACCTAACACTAAGCCCCTGAAGATCATCCTACCTTATCTTCACCATGCCAGGTTCACCGATCCGTCCTGGCTCCAAAATCTTCATCCAAGCCCAAGCGGGGGCTAGACATCCATCATCCGATGGCTGAAGAGGTCCAGAAGAGGGTCCAAAGTCTTCATCCTATCCGGGCAGAAGAGTAGATCCGGACCGGCAACCATCTTCTTCCAAGCGGCATCTTCTATCTTCATCTGATGAGGACCGGCTCCATCCTGAAGACCTCCACCGCGGACCCATCTTCATCTGTCGACGTCCAACTGAAGAATGACGGTTCCTTTAAGGGACGTCATCCAAGATGGCGTCCCTCTAATTCCGATTGGCTGATAGGATTCTATCAGCCAATCGGAATTAAGGTAGGAATATTCTGATTGGCTGATGGAATCAGCCAATCAGAATCAAGTTCAATCCGATTGGCTGATCCAATCAGCCAATTAGATTGAGCTCGCATTCTATTGGCTGTTCCGATCAGCCAATAGAATGCGAGCTCAATCTGATTGGCTGATTGGATCAGCCAATCGGATTGAACTTGATTCTGATTGGCTGATTCCATCAGCCAATCAGAATATTCCTACCTTAATTCCGATTGGCTGATAGAATCCTATCAGCCAATCGGAATTCGAGGGACGCCATCTTGGATGACGTCCCTTAAAGGAACCGTCATTCTTCAGTTGGACGTCGACAGATGAAGATGGGTTCGCGGTGGAGGTCTTCAGGATGGAGCCGGTCCTCATCGGATGAAGATAGAAGATGCCGCTTGGAAGAAGATGGTTGCCGGTCCGGATCTACTCTTCTTCCCGGATAGGATGAAGACTTTGGACCCTCTTCTGGACTTCTTCAGTGGATGTCTAGCCCCCGCTTGGGTTGGATGAAGATATCGGAGCCAGGACGGATCGGTGTGATACCCGGTGAGGTGAAGACAAGGTAGGATGATCTTCAGGGGCTTAGTGTTAGGTTTATTTAAGGGGGGTTTGGGTTAGATTAGGGGTATGCGGGTGGTGGGTTGTAATGTTGGGGGGCTTGGGTATTGTATGTTTTTTTTTTACAGGCAAAAGAGCTGAACTTCTTGGGGCCTTCCCCCGCAAAGGGCCCTGTTCAGGGCTGGTAAGGTAAAAGAGCTTTGAACTTTTTTATTTTAGAATAGGGTAGGGCATTTTTTTATTTTGGGGGCCTTTGTTATTTTATTAGGGGGCTTAGAGTAGGTGTAATTAGTTTAAAATTGTTGTAATATTTTTCTTATGTTTGTAAATATTTTGTTATTTTTTTGTAACTTAGTTCTTTTTTATTTTTTGTACTTTAGCTAGTTTATTTAATTGTATTTATTTGTAGGAATTGTATTTAATTAATTTATTGATAGTGTAGTGTTAGGTTAATTGTAGGTAATTGTAGGTAGTTTATTTAATTAATTTATTTATAGTCTAGTGTTAGGTTTAATTGTAACTTAGGTTAGGATTTATTTTACAGGTAATTTTGTAATTATTTTAACTATTTTAGCTATTAAATAGTTCTTAACTATTTAATAGCTATTGTACCTGGTTAAAATAAATACAAAGTTGCCTGTAAAATAAATATAAATCCTAAAATAGCTACAATATAATTATAATTTATATTGTAGCTATATTAGGATTTATTTTACAGGTAAGTATTTAGCTTTAAATATGAATAATTTATTTAATAAGAGTTAATTAATTTCGTTAGATTTAAATTATATTTAAGTTAGGGGGGTGTTAGTGTTAGGGTTAGACTTAGCTTTAGGGGTTAATCCATTTATTAGAATAGCGGTGAGCTCCAGTCGGCAGATTAGGGGTTAATAATTGAAGTTAGGTGTCGGCGATGTTAGGGAGGGCAGATTAGGGGTTAATACTATTTATTATAGGGTTAGTGAGTCGGATTAGGGGTTAATAACTTTATTATAATAGCGGTGCGGTCCGCTCGGCAGATTAGGGGTTAATAAGTGTAGGCAGGTGGAGGCGACGTTGAGGGGGGCAGATTAAAGGTTAATAAATATAATATAGGGGTCGGCGATGTTAGGGGCAGCAGATTAGGGGTACATAGGGATAATGTAAGTAGCGGCGGTTTACGGAGCGGCAGATTAGGGGTTAATAATAATATACAGGGGTCAGCGATAGCGGGGACGGCAGATTAGGGGTTAATAAGTGTAAGGCTAGGGGTGTTTAGACTCGGGGTACATGTTAGAGTGTTAGGTGCAGACGTAGGAAGTGTTTCCCCATAGCAAACAATGGGGCGCGTTAGGAGCTGAACGCTGCTTTTTTGCAGGTGTTAGGTTTTTTTTCAGCTCAAACAGCCCCATTGTTTCCTATGGGAGAATCGTGCACGAGCACGTTTTTGAGGCTGGCCGCTTGCGTAAGCAACTCTGGTATCGAGAGTTGAAGCTGCGTTAAATATGCTCTACGCTCCTTTTTTGGAGCCTAACGCAGCCTTTATGTGGACTCTCAATACCAGAGTTAATTTTATGGTGCGGCCAGAAAAACGCGGGCGTTAGATTTTCGGCTCGTTACCGACAAAACTCCAAATCTAGGCCATAGTGTTTATACTGAACCTTAAATGTGGTAATGGCACAATCTAAATGTTCGGACAAGTCTCAAGATAAATGTGTGGCACAGAAAGACTCTGAGATATTTTACACAAAGTATCACAAAATTTAATACAAATTATATTTATACATATACACATGGATCCATGCTGACATAATCTTATATTGTCTAAAACAATCCGCTAATAAAATGATTAAAAGTACAACATTCATATGCGAGCTTCACACATGAGAAGATGAGGGCTACAGTGGAAGTGTAATCACGCTAACAAATTGAGCGTGAGAACGCTAATAACAGAATAGAATAGAATTGTTGTAGAATAGAATTGTTGTACAAAAATGAATTCAAAAAGGTACATAAAATGATACAGTTGACGTTAGTCCATGTGGTTATCAGTCTGATTATTGATGCAAAAATGCTAGTGAATATCGTTATTGGTGAAAACAACAGAAAAAATAAAATAAACAATGATGTGGTATTAAAGTGGTTAATTCCAAAAAAGGTGAAATCCAAAAATTGTGATCCACATAAAATAATACGTCCAGAAAAATTAAAAAAACCAAAAGTGTGAAAAAATAGATAAAAAATGAAAAAATGTGAGCAACTAGTGTGTACACAAACTAGTGATCGTGATCATAAAAATTGAAAAAATGTGATAGAGCACTTGTGGTATAAAACTGGTGTGTTCCTGGATGTTACTCCGTTGGTTGGGGTGTCCCTTTAATTGTAATCCTAATAGTAGAGGGTATATGAAGATAAAGATGTGAAAAATAAAAATGTGGAGATAAATTCCTGGATATCACTCCGTTTATTGGAGTGTCCCTTTATTTGTAATCCTAATGTTGTAGGATATATGGAGATGAAATTATATATATATAAAAAAAAATATATATATATATATATATATATATATATATAAAAGTGTGAAAAAATGTAGAAATAGATGTGTGAAAAATAAAGACGATTCTGGGAAGTCCTCAAAACCTGTAAATAAAGGATAGTAGCATAGGGTGATACTGTTAAAATATTCTGTAGTTAAAAGGAATAAAACTCACCATAAATCTGTCAACGCGTTTCGGCCCACAAAAGAGGCCTTTTTCAATGGGGATTATGCAGATTTATCTTCTCAGATAAATCTGGATCAAGAGACCAGAGACTCTCTTCTTTGGTGGTTGTCACGGGACCATCTGTCCAGGGGAATGTGCTTCCGCAGGCCAGCGTGGGTGATAGTGATGCCAGACGCCAGACGCCAGCCTTCTGGGCTGGGGTGCAGTCTGGAACTCCCTGAATGCACAGGGTTTGTGGACTCAGGAGGAGGCTCTACTCCCGATAAATATTCTGGAATTAAGGTCGATATTCAATGCTCTCCAGGCGTGGCCTCAGCTGGCCTCTGCCGGATTCATCAGATTTCAGTCGGACAACATCACGACTATAGCTTATATCAAGAAGTTCCTTGGCGATGACAGAATTTCCAGGATAATCCGATGGGCAGAGACTCACTCTTGCCATCTATCAGCGATCTACATCCCAGGGGTGGAGAACTGGGAGGCAGATCAGACTTTTCACCCGGGGGAGTGGGAACTCCATCCGGAGGTGTTTGCACAATTGATTCAGCAATGGGGCACACCATAATTGGATCTCATGGCGTCTCGTCAGAACGCCAAACTTCCTTGTTACGGGTCCAGGTCCAGGGATCCTCAGGCAGTACTCTGGTCGTTCAACCTGGCTTATGTGTTTCCACCATTTCCTCTCCTTCCTCGCCTGATTGCCAGAATCAAACAGGAGAGGGCTTCAGTGATTTTGATAGAACATGCGTGGCCATGCAGGACTTGGTATGCAGACCTAGTGGACATGTCATCTCTTCCACCATGGTCTCTGCCTCTGAGACAGGACCTTCTTATTCAAGGTCCGTTCCAGCATCCAAATCTAGTTTCGCTGTGGCTTCTCTGAGTCGGTCATAGATACCTTGATTCAGGCTCGAAAGCCTGTCACTAGGAAAATTTATCATAAGATATGGCGTAAATATCTTTATTGGTGTGAAACCAAACGCACATCATGGAGTAAGATCCGGATTCCTAGGATTTTGTCATTTCTCCAAGAAGGTTTGGAGAAGGGACTATCAGCTAGTTCCTTAAAGAGAAAGATTTCTGCTTTGTCTATTCTATTGCACAAGCATCTGGCAGATGTTCCAGGCGTTCAGTCATTTTGTCAGGCTTTAGTTAAAATCAAGCCTGTGTTTAAACCTGTTGCTCCGCCATGGAGTTTGAATTTAGTTCTTAAAGTTCTTCAAGGGGTTCCGTTTGAACCTATGCATTCCATAGATATTAAGCTTCTATCTTGGAAAGTTCTGTTTTTAGTTGCTATCTCTTCGGCTCGAAGAGTTTCTGAACTATCTGCATTGCAATGCGATTCACCTTATCTTGTTTTCCATGCTGATAAGGTAGTTTTGCGTACCAAACCTGGGTTCCTTCCCAAGGTTGTTACGAATAGGAATATTAATCAGGAAATTGTTGTTCCTTCTCTGTGTCCTAATCCTTCCTCTAAGAAGGAGCGTCTGTTACACAACTTGGACGTGGTTCGTGCTTTGAAGTTTTACTTGCAAGCAACGAAGGATTTTCGTCAAACATCTTCTTTGTTTGTCGTCTATTTTGGAAGACGTAGAGGTCAGAAAGCTACGGCTACCTCTCTTTCCTTTTTGCTGAAAAGCATCATCCCTTTGGCATACAAGACTGCTGGACAGCAGCCCCCTGAAAGAATTACAGCTCACTCTACTAGAGCAGTGGCTTCCACATGGGCTTTTAAAAATGATGCTTCTGTTGAACAGATTTGTAAGGCTGCGACTTGGTCTTCGCTTCAAACCTTTTCCAAATTTGATATTTTTGCTTCTTCGGAGGCTATTTTTGGGAGAAAGGTTTTGCAAGCAGTGGTTCCTTCCGTTTAGGTTCCTGTCTTGTCCCTCCCTTCATCCGTGTCCTAAAGCTTTGGTATTGGTTTCCCACAAGTGAAGGATGAATCTGTGGACTCAGTACATCTTGCAACATAAAACAAAATTTATGCTTACCTGATAAATTTCTTTCTTTTGCCCGCCCTGTCTCTCAAGACAGGTAGTATTTTTTATTGTAAACCGCCGTCACCTCTGCACCTTATAGTTTCTCAGTTTCTTCCTTAGCCTTTGGTCGAATGACTGGGGGGTGGAGTTAAGGGGGGAGCTATATAGACAGCTCTGCTGTAGTGCTCTCTTTGCTACTTCCTGTTAGGAAGGACAATATCCCACAAGTAAAGGATGAATCCGTGGACTCGGTACATCGCAAAAGAAAGAAATTTATCAGGTAAGCATAAATTATTCTTTTTTAAATTTAATAAAGCTGGCCATTTTGTGAAAACTGGGTACTGGCAGACAGCTTCCAGTACCTAAGATGGTGGTTCTTAGTTGGAGGGGGAGGGATCAGGGATGTGGGAAAGTAAGGGGATAATCCTACACTGAAGAACATAATTATAATAAAAAAAAAAAAAAAAAAAGTATAATACAGCATACTGGAAGACTGTCTGCCTGTACTTAAAATGCGGGTAATCATTGAGGGGGGTGGGGGAGGGAAGAGAGTTGTATGAGAGGGATCAGGGGGTAAAAATTGTCAGGTGGGAGTCTGATCTCTACACTTAAGCTAAAATTAATCTTACAATCTACTTAATTAACCCCTTCACTGCAGGGAATAATAAAATCAATGGCAAATCCCTATATGTCTGCTATTTCTGAACAAAGGGGATCCCAGAAAATATTTTACAACCATTTGGCCATGATTGCACAAGCTGTTTGCAAATAATTTCAGTGAGAAACCTAAAATTGTGAAAAAGTTAACTTTTTTTTTTTTTATTTGATCGCATTTGGCGGTGAATGGTGGCATGAAATATACCAAATTGGGCCTAGATCAATACTTTGGGTTGTCTAATAAAAAAATATATATACACGTGAAGGGCTATTCAGGGATTCCTGACAGATATCAGTGTTGACAATAGCAACGTGCTACTTGCACTTATTGCCCTATAACTTGCAAAGAACATGTAAACATTGGGTATTTGTAAACTCAGGACACAATTTAGAAACTATTTAGCATGGGTGTTTTTTGGTGGTTGTAGATGTGTAACAGATTTTAGGGGTCAAAGTTAGGAAAAGTGTTTTTTTTTTCATTATATTTTATTAAAAAAATTATATTAAATTATAATATGATGAAAATAATGGTATCTTTAGAAAGTCAATTTAAATATATGCAGCTTTACAGACATTTAACAATTTATATGTAGTTTTTTTATTTTTTATTTAAAAAGAAAAGCTAGATACAAGTTATAAAAACAAAAAGAAGGGGACTAAACGACACTACTATCAGGTATTCTTAAGATGCTTTAGAGTATTTGCAACAGGTAATTTACCTTACTATCGGCTAGATTTAGAGTTTTGTCGGCAACGACCCGAAAAGCTAACGCTGGCTTTTTTCTGGCCGCACCATAAAAATAACTCTGGTATTGAGAGTCCACATAAAGGCTGCGTTAGGCTCCAAAAAAGGAGCGTAGAGCATATTTAACGCAGCTTCAACTCTCGATACCAGAGTTGCTTACGGAAGCGGCCAGCCTCAAAAACGTGCTCGTGCACGATTCCCCCATAGAAAACAATGAGGCTGTTTGAGCTGAAAAAAAACCTAACACCTGCAAAAAAGCCGCGTTCAGCTCCTAACGCAGCCCCATTGTTTGCTATGGGGAAACACTTCCTACGTCTGCACCTAACACTCTAACATGTACCCCGAGTCTAAACACCCCTAGCCTTACACTTATTAACTCCTAATCTGCCGCCCCCGCTATCGATGACCCCTGCATATTATTTTTAACCCCTAATCTGCCGCTCCGTAAACCGCTGCTACTTACATTATCCTTATGTACCCCTAATCTGCTGCCCCTAACACCGCCGACCCCTATATTATATTTATTAACCTAACACTACACTATCAATAAATTAATTAAATACAATACCTACAAATAACTACAATGAAATAAACTAACTAAAGTACAAAAAATAAAAAAGAACTAAGTTACAAAAAATAAAAAAATATTTACAAACATAAGAAAAATATTACAACAATTTTAAACTAATTACACCTACTCTAAGCCCCCTAATAAAATAACAAAGACCCCCAAAATAAAAAATGCCCTACCCTATTCTAAATTACAAAAGTTCAAAGCTCTTTTACCTTACCAGCCCTGAACAGGGCCCTTTGCGGGGCATGCCCCAAGAAGTTCAGCTCATTTGCTTGTAAAAAAAACATACAATACCCCCCCCCCCCCAACATTACAACCCACCACCCACATACCCCTAATCTAACCCAAACCCCCCTTAAATAAACCTAACACTAAGCCCCTGAAGATCTTCCTACCTTATCTTCACCATACCAGGTTCACCGATGGATCCAGAAGAGCTCCTCCGATGTCCTGATCCAAGCCCAAGCGGGGGGCTGAAGAGGTCCATGATCCGGCTGAAGTCATCATCCAAGCGGGAGCTGAAGAGGTCCATGATCCGGATGAAGTCTTCATCCAAGCGGGAGCTGAAGAGGTCCATGATCCGGATGAAGTCTTCTATCAACGGCATCTTCAATCTTCTTTCTTCGGGAGCCATCATCTTCCATCCGACGCGGAACATCCACTTCTCCCGACGCCTACTAGCCGAATGACGGTTCCTTTAAATGACGTCATCCAAGATGGCGTCCCTCGAATTCCGATTGGCTGATAGGATTCTATCAGCCAATCGGAATTAAGGTAGGAATATTCTGATTGGCTGATGGAATCAGCCAATCAGAATCAAGATCAATCCGATTGGCTGATCCAATCAGCCAATCAGATTGAGCTCGCATTCTATTGGCTGATCGGAACAACCGTCATTCGGCTAGTAGGCGTCGGGAGAAGAGGATGTTCCGCGTCGGAGGGAAGATGATGGCTCCCGAAGAAAGAAGATTGAAGATGCCGTTGATAGAAGACTTCATCCGGACCATGGACCTCTTCAGCTCCCGCTTGGATGAAGACTTCATCCGGATCATGGACCTCTTCAGCTCCAGCTTGGATGATGACTTCAGCCGGATCATGGACCTCTTCAGCCCCCCGCTTGGGCTTGGATCAGGACATCGGAGGAGCTCTTCTGGATCCATCGGTGAACCTGGTATGGTGAAGATAAGGTAGGAAGATCTTCAGGGGCTTAGTGTTAGGTTTATTTAAGCGGGGTTTGGGTTAGATTAGGGGTATGTGGGTGGTGGGTTGTAATGTTGGGGGGGGTATTGTATGTTTTTTTTTACAGGCAAAAGAGCTGAACTTCTTGGGGCATGCCCCGCAAAGGGCCCTGTTCAGGGCTGGTAAGGTAAAAGAGCTTTGAACTTTAGTAATTTAGAATAGGGTAGTGCATTTTTTTATTTTGGGGGGCTTTGTTATTTTATTAGGGGGCTTAGAGTAGGTGTAATTAGTTTAAAATTGTTGTAATATTTTTCTTATGTTTGTAAATATTTTTTTATTTTTTGTAACTTAGTTCTTTTTTATTTTTTGTACTTTAGTTAGTTTATTTCATTGTAGTTATTTGTAGGTATTGTATTTAATTAATTTATTGATAGTGTAGTGTTAGGTTTAATTGTAGGTAATTGTAGGTATTTTATTTAATTAATTTAATGATAGTATAGTGTTAGGTTTAATTGTAACTTAGGTTAGGATTTATTTTACAGGTAATTTTTGTAATTATTTTAACTATTTTAGCTATTAAATAGTTCTTAACTATTTAATAGCTATTGTACCTGGTTAAAATAAATACAAAGTTACCTGTAAAATAAATATTAATCCTAAAATAGCTACAATATAATTATAATTTATATTGTAGATATATTAGGATTTATTTTACAGGTAAGTATTTAGCTTTAAATAGGAATAATTTATTTAATAAGAGTTAATTAATTTCGTTAGATTTAAATTATATTTAAGTTAGGGGGGTGTTAGTGTTAGGGTTAGACTTAGCTTTAGGGGTTAATCCATTTATTAGAATAGCGGTGAGCTCCAGTCGGCAGATTAGGGGTTAATAATTGAAGTTAGGTGTCGGCGATGTTAGGGAGGGCAGATTAGGGGTTAATACTATTTATTATAGGGTTAGTGAGGCGGATTAGGGGTTAATAACTTTATTATAGTAGCGGTGCGGTCCGCTCGGCAGATTAGGGGTTAATAAGTGTAGGCAGGTGGAGGCGACGTTGAGGGGGGCAGATTAGGGGTTAATAAATATAATATAGGGGTCGGCGGTGTTAGGGGCAGCAGATTAGGGGTACATAAGGATAACTTCAGTAGGGGCGCTTTGCTGTCGGCAGATTAGGGGTTAATTATTGTAGGTAGCTGGCTGCGACGTTGTGGGGGGCAGATTAGGGGTTAATAAATATAATATAGGGGTCGGCGATGTTAGGGCAGCAGATTAGGGGTACATAGGGATAATGTAGCTGGCGGCGGCGTGCGGACGGCAGATTAGGGGTTAATAAGTCTAGGTAGCTGGCGGCGACGTTGTGGGGGGCAGATTAGGGGTTAATAAATATAATATAGGGGTCGGTGGTTTTAGGGGCAGCAGATTAGGGGTTCATAAGGATAACGTAGGTGGCGGTCGGCAGATTAGGGGTTAAAAAAATGTAATTGAGTTGCGGCGAGGTGGGGGGACCTCGGTTTAGGGGTACATAGGTAGTTTATGGGTGTTAGTGTACTTTAGAGTACAGTAGTTAAGAGGTTTATAAACCGGCGTTAGCCCAGAAAGCTCTTAACTACTGACTCTTTTCTGCGGCTGGAGTTTTGTCGTTAGAATTCTAACGCTCACTTCAGACACGACTCTAAATACCGGAGTTAGAAAAATCCCATTGAAAAGATAGGATACGCAATTTACGTAAGGGGATCTGCGGTATGGAAAAGTCGCCGCTGAAAAGTGAGCGTTAGACCCTTTTTTGAGTGACTCCAAATACCGGAGGTAGCCTAAAACCAGCGTTAGGAGCCTCTAACGCTGGTTTTCACGGCTACCGCCAAACTCTAAATCTAGCCGTATGATACTAAGAGTTAGGTGCTGTGAAATGTTTTATTCTGAAAAGAAAAAGGTTTTTTCAATACCGAGATTGAAAGTGTACATTTACTAGCACTCACATCTAAGAGAAAATGGCTGTAAATAAGAACATATAGTTCCAAAGGGGGGGACGGTCTATGCCGTAATTAAAATATAACCTTTATTGGAATTGCTTAAAATAATGTTCCACAAAACAAACACAAACATATAAAATAAAAACACAAATGTTGAGAAGGATATTATATACTAGATATATGTGTTATGCTTCGGCAAATGTACTGGGAGATCTCTCTTATCAGGATTACGGTACTTCTGATCACGAGAATATCTCTTTATTTAAACTACTTAAGTATATAATATATTGCTTGTAATTACAAGTCTATATACTTCTTGGATAATCTATTTGCTGATGCTTATATATTTCTCTATTACTCCTAGTCACGGGGTATGGTCTTATCACAGTAATTCTAATACACAATATAGTGCTTATGAATACAAGTATATATCCTTCTGGGGCATGTGCATTTGATTTTAAGATTTTAGTGCTTCTGATAAAAATGTAAATGGTACTTAATACTCAGTGCTTATAGGCTATTAATTCCTGGGTATGCAGGTGTTTCCATAAGCCAATATTGACCTTAAATTTGGTCTGTTTAGTTGTATTCTAAATGGAGTTATACATATGTATTAAGTTGCACAACCTTGTAATGTTCTCCAATTGGATTAGATGAAAGGACATCAGAATATTACTATATACGTGTTACAACTTAAGATCTGTGTGCATTATTATTAGTAGGTACAGATGTTGTCAATTAAATGCAGCGGTTATACGAAACCTCTCACTGTGAGTTTTTTTATTATAAGTTGTTATGTTGTGCTTTTCTAAAAGCTATTGGGCATGAACACTCAGGGGCTTCGCATCAATAATAAAGAATGATTTAAATACTCATAGTAATCAAGCTATTATGATGGAATGTACTGCCGTTAACTTGCTATTATGTATAGCGCTGGTCCTTTAAATGGTGGAATTCTATCAGCATCGCATGCTATAGTTATATAATATGCTGCAATTCGCTTAATGTTTGGTGTGGTCAGTTTGTTAACTTTATAGGTATACTGATCCGCTTCGTAGTTTGATACCTCACCATTCATTCATGCTCTAATATCAGAGTGCTTTACGTAAATACTGTGAAATAATTAAATTCTATCAACACCGCATACTAATGTTATGCAGCGGGCTTTAATTAGCCTTACGTTTTATATAGCTAGTAACATTCCATTTTCCATTCATACGTTTGGCTGTTAGTCATTCTCTATTGTATAAGAGTGTTTCAATTACCCCTGTAACGTTCTCCTGTATTTGGCTATATAAAGGTCTATAGATTTGAATATACACTATTTCTACCATTAATGGCTAATAGTACCCAGGTTATTGTGATGAAATGTACTGCTGTGGGCTTGATACTATGTATCGCTGGCCCTTTAAATGGTTAGATTCTATCAGCATCCCATGCTATAATTATGTGGTATGCTGCAATTCGCTTAACCTTTAATATGGTTAGTTCATTGACTTCTTCGGTATAACAATCTGCTTGATAGTTAGATATTTTACCATTTATTCATGCTCTAAATACTGAAGAGCTTCACATGAGTACTGTAGATTGATTAAGATTCTATCAACATCTCATGCTAATGTTATGCCACGGGCTACAGTTAGCTTAACGTTTTATATAGCTAATAACACACCACTTTCCATTCATACAATTGGCTGTAAGCCGTTCTCTATTGTATTACTGAGATTAAGTTACCGCTACAACGTTCTGCTATGCTAAGCTGTATATAGATCTATTTGGTTTAAATGCACATTATTTCCACCATTCATTCATATGATATAGCTAGTCGCCATTCTGCGTTGTAACATTAAAGTTCAAACACTATGACTAGGTGCTGTATCCTTAAGAATTCCATAGGTGCTGTATCCTTAAGAATCCGATCTGTATCCTTAAGAATCCGATAGGACGTGACGTCATTACAAAGGGTTGGACCAGAGTCTATAAGAGACCACGCCAAACGCCGCGCCGTACCCTTTGAGAAAGCCACGTTGGTCGCGAAACATGTAAGGGCAGTGATTGTTGTTAGGCTTTAAGCCAAACTTTTTAATTAGCAATTGTTGAAAAAGGATACAGCACCTAGTCATAGTGTTTGAACTTTAATGTTACAACGCAGAATGGCGACTAGCTATATCATATGAATGAATGGTGGAAATAATGTGCATTTAAACCAAATAGATCTATATACAGCTTAGCATAGCAGAACGTTGTAGCAGTAACTTAATCTCAGTAATACAATAGAGAACGGCTTACAGCCAATTGTATGAATGGAAAGTGGTGTGTTATTAGCTATATAAAACGTTAAGCTAACTGTAGCCCGTGGCATAACATTAGCATGCGATGTTGATAGAATCTTAATCAATCTACAGTACTCATGTGAAGCTCTTCAGTATTTAGAGCATGAATAAATGGTAAAATATCTAACTATCAAGCAGATTGTTATACCGAAGAAGTCAATGAACTAACCATATTAAAGGTTAAGCGAATTGCAGCATACCACATAATTATAGCATGGGATGCTGATAGAATCTAACCATTTAAAGGGCCAGCGATACATAGTATCAAGCCCACAGCAGTACATTTCATCACAATAACCTGGGTACTATTAGCCATTAATGGTAGAAATAGTGTATATTCAAATCTATAGACCTTTATATAGCCAAATATAGGAGAACGTTACAGGGGTAATTGAAACACTCTTATACAATAGAGAATGACTAACAGCCAAACATATGAATGGAAAATGGAATGTTACTAGCTATATAAAACGTAAGGCTAATTAAAGCCCGCTGCATAACATTAGTATGCGGTGTTGATAGAATTTAATTATTTCACAGTATTTACGTAAAGCACTCTGATATTTGAGCATGAATGAATGGTGAGGTATCCAACTACGAAGCGGATCAGTATACCTATAAAGTTAACAAACTGACCACACCAAACATTAAGCGAATTGCAGCATATTATATAACTATAGCATGCGATGCTGATAGAATTCCACCATTTAAAGGACCAACGCTATACATAATAGCAAGTTAACGGCAGTACATTCCATCATAATAGCTTGATTACTATGAGTATTTACATTATTCTTTATTATTGATGCGAAGCCCCTGAGTGTTCATGCCCAATAGCTTTTAGAAAAGCACAACATAACAACTTATAATAAAAAAACTCACAGTGAGAGGTTTCGTATAACCGCTGCATTTAATTGACAACATCTGTACCTACTAATAATAATGCACACAGATCTTAAGTTGTAACACGTATATAGTAATATTCTGATGTCCTTTCCTCTAATCCAATTGGAGAACATTACAAGGTTGTGCAACTTAATACATATGTATAACTCCATTTAGAATACAACTAAACAGACCAAATTTAAGGTCAATATTGGCTTATGGAAACACCTGCATACCCAGGAATTAATAGCCTATAAGCACTGAGTATTAAGTACCATTTACATTTTTATCAGAAGCACTAAAATCTTAAAATCGAATGCACATGCCCCAGAAGGATATATACTTGTATTCATAAGCACTATATTGTGTATTAGAATTACTGTGATAAGACCATACCCCGTGACTAGGAGTAATAGAGAAATATATAAGCATCAGCAAATAGATTATCCAAGAAGTATACAGACTTGTAATTACAAGCAATATATTATATACTTAAGTAGTTTAAATAAAGAGATATTCTCGTGATCAGAAGTACCGTAATCCTGATATAAGAGAGATCTCCCAGTACATTTGCCGAAGCATAACACATATATCTAGTATATAATATCCTTCTCAACATTTGTGTTTTTATTTTATATGTTTGTGTTTGTTTTGTGCAACATTATTTTAAGCAATTCCAATAAAGGTTATATTTTAATTACGGCATAGACCGTCCCCCCCTTTGGAACTATATGTTCTTATTTACAGCCATTTTCTCTTAGATGTGAGTGCTAGTAAATGTACACTTTCAATCTCGGTATTGAAAAAACCTTTTTCTTTACAAGTTATAAAAAACCCACAAAACTGCAGGTCTGTTACTTTAGAAATTCTGGTAAAATCTTATATTTTAGGCTTTTACAAAGTATGGATTTATGTTAAAAAATGAAAGAGCAATATGTTTTGTGTATATAATTATATATTACTAGTCCTAAAGCCCGTTCACACGGGCCATTTTTTGCAGTACAGCGGTCCCACCCCTTGCGCTCTCTCCCTCCCCCTCTCTTTTGCTCTCTCTCCCTCCCCCTCTCTTTTGCTCTCTCTCCCTCCCCCTCTCTTTTGCTCTCTCTCTCCCCCTCTCTTTTGTGCTCTCTCTCTCCCCCTCTCTTTTGTGCTCTCTCTCTCCCCCTCCCTTTTGCGCTCTCTCTCTCCCCCTCTCTTTTGCACTCTCTCTCTCCCCCTCTCTTTTGCGCTCTCTCTCCCCCTCTCTTTTGCGCTCTCTCTCCCCCCATCTCTTTTTGTGCTCTCTCTCTCCCCCATCTCTTTTGTGCTCTCTCCCCCCTCTCTCCCCCCTCTTTTTCGCTCTCACCCCCATCTCTTTTGCGCTCTCTCTCCCTTTCTCTTTTGTGCTCTCTCTCTCCCCCCTCTTTTGCGATCTCTCCCCCACTCTCTTTTGCGCTCTCTCTCTCCCTCTCTTTTGAGCTCTCTCTCTCCCCCCTCTTTTACGCTCTCTCTCCCCCTCTCTTTTGCGCTCTCTCCCCACCTCTCTTTTGCGCTCTCTCCCCACCTCTCTTTTGCGCTCTCTCCCCACCTCTCTTTTGCGCTCTCTCCCCCCTCTCTTTTGCGCTCTCTCTCCCCCTCTCTTTGGCGCTCTCCCCCCTCTCTTTGGCGCTCTCCCCCTCTCTTTTATGCTCTCTCTCCCCCTCTCTTTTACGCTCTCTCTCCCCCTCTCTTTTGCTCTCTTTCTCTCTCCCCCCTCTTAAAAGAGAGGGGGAGAGAGAGCATAAAAGAGAGGGGGAGAGCGCCAAAGAGAGGGGGAGAGAGAGCGCAAAAGAGAGGGGGGAGAGAGCGCAAAAGAGAGGTGGGGAGAGAGCGCAAAAGAGAGGTGGGGAGAGAGCGCAAAAGAGAGGTGGGGAGAGAGCGCAAAAGAGAGGTGGGGAGAGAGCGCAAAAGAGAGGGGGAGAGAGAGCGTAAAAGAGGGGGGAGAGAGAGAGCTCAAAAGAGAGGGAGAGAGAGAGCGCAAAAGAGAGTGGGGGAGAGATCGCAAAAGAGGGGGGAGAGAGAGAGCACAAAAGAGAAAGGGAGAGAGAGCGCAAAAGAGATGGGGGTGAGAGCTCTCCCCCTCTCTTTTATGCTCTCTCTCCCCCTCTCTTTTACGCTCTCTCTCCTCCTCTCTTTTGCTCTCTTTCTCTCTCCCCCTCTCTTTTGCGCTCTCTCTCTCTTGCCCTCTCTTTTGTGCTCTCTCTTTCCCCCATCTCTTTTGCGCTCTCTCCCCCCCTCTCTCTCTCCCCCATCTCTTTTACGCTCTCTCTCTCCCCCCTCTTTTGCTCTCTCTCTCCCCCCTCTTTTGCTCCCTCTCTCTCCCCCTCTCTTTTGCGTGCTCTCTCTCCCCCCTCTCTTTTGTGCTCTCTCTCTCTCTCCCCCCCATCTTTTGCGCTCTCCCTCTCTTTTGCGCTCTCTCCCCCTTCTCTTTTGCGCTCTCTCTCCCCCTCTCTTTTGCTCTCTCACACCCTTTTTTGAGCTCTCTCCCCCTCTCTTTTGAGCTCTCCCCCCCCCGTCTCTCCCCTCCTCTTCTCTCTCTCCCCTCCTCTTCTCTCTCTCCCCTCCTCTTCTCTCTCTCCCCTCCTCTCTCTCTCTCCCCTCCTCTTCTCTCTCTCCCCTCCTCTTCTCTCTCTCCCCTCCTCTCTCTCTCTCCCCTCCTCTCTCTCTCTCCCCCCCTCTTCTCTCTCTCCCCTCCTCTCTCTCTCTCCCCTCCTCTCTCTCTCTCCCCCCCTCTTCTCTCTCTCCCCCCCTCTCTTTTGCGCTCTCTCCCCCTTCTCTTTTGCTCTCTCTCTCCCCCTCTCTTTTGCGCTCTCTCTCCCCCTCTCTTATGTGCTCTCTCCCCCCTCTTTTGCGCTCTCTCCCCCTCTCTTTTGAGCTCTCTCTCTCCCCCTCTCTACCCCCCTCTCTCTCTCCCCCTCCTCTCTTCCCCCCTCTCCTCTCTCCCCCCCTCTCCCCTCCCTCTCCTCTCTCCCCCCTCCTCTCTCCCTCCCTCTCCCCCCTCTCCTCTCTTCCCCCTCTCCTCTCTTCCCCCTCTCCTCTCTTCCCCCTCTCCTCTCTTCCCCCCTCTCCTCTCTCCCCCTCTCCTCTCTCCCCCCTCTCCTCCTTTTCCCCCCTCTCCTCCTTTTCCCCCCTCTCCTCCTTTTCCCCCCTCTCCTCCTTTTCCCCCCTCTCCTCTTTCCCCCCTCTCCTCTTTCCCCCCTCTCCTCTTTCCCCCCTCTCCTCTTCCCCCCCCTCTCCTCTTTTCCCCCCCTCTCTTCTTTTCCCCCCCTCTCCTCTTTTCCCCCCCTCTCCTCTTTTCCCCCCCCTCTCCTCTTTACCCCCCTCTCCTCTTTTCCCCCCCTCTCCTCTTTTCCCCCCCCTCTCCTCTTTTCCCCCCCTCTCCTCTTTTCCCCCCCTCTCCTCTCCCCCCCCCCCCTCTCCTCTTCCCCCCCCCCTCCTCTTTTCCCTCCTCTCCTCTTTTCTCCCCTCTCCTCTTTTCCCTCCTCTCCTCTCTCTCCCCTCCTCTCTATCTCTCTCCCCTCTCTATTTTGCGACCGCTCCCGACCACGCCCCTTCACATCAGGCCACGCTCCCTTCACGTCCCCGTCACGCCGCCCCGGCCACGCCCAATTCTGCCGCAGATCAGCTAGGGAGTAGGACTCAAAGGCCAGGTGTGTTTGTCCTCGTGCTGTCTCTACTGCGCATGACAGCTTCGGACAAACACACTTGGCCTTTTATATAATAGGATATGTATGGAAATAAATGTTACATAACTGATGGCCCCCTTCTAATAATACAGTGACTAATTACAAAAGCACACAGTTAGTGGCAAAGTACAGCAATTTATATGTGTAGAATTGTGTGTGTGTGTATATATATATATGTATATATATGTGTGTGTGTGTATAATGTTTGCTAGAGAGATTAGAAAAAGAAACAGTACAGTTAGTTAACAAACAATAAAAGGGTCAAATTATTAATATTGAAATACTCAGCATTGTATAACATACTCTATGTATCTAATAAAATGTTAATATTAAACATCTGTTTGCAACTAAATTATGTTAGAATAACACTGTCCATCAATAAACACATAATATAATGCTGTATCCTGAGATATTTTAGGACACAACAGAAACATCTCTCACCTTTAAATAAACAGTTTGTTTCCTGCTTACTTATCCATATGATAATCACACCCTGAGGGGGAGGCAGGGACTCTGTAATCATGTGACACCAGAGGGGACAATAGACATCTATATGAGAACAAAAGGTGTGACCTTCTCATTGTCTCCCAACTGACAAGTTGTACTCATGTGAGTCACACAGGGAAAGGTGACACTCCCACATTAGTATAAATATCTGTGTAACACTCAGTGATATCACAGGAGGAACCAGAGAGACTTCATACTTACAGAGCTTCTGCTAAACGGTAATGTGCAAAACCTGACATAAATCTTTATTAGCAGCCTCACGCTGTTGTGTTTTATATAATGATGAGAAAATATTGTTCTGTGTTTTATGATAAAGATAAAATATTTCACTTCATATAAGAAACTGAGTTTATATAAAAAGTCAACTGTACTTATTTAATTAGTTTTCTATATTTTTCATGCTGTGTTAATGAATTTAATGTTTAGTTATTTAATTTAAAGGGCTAATTTAATAGATAATGATTTATAGTTTTTGGTAAAATTAATGTTTTTAGCAGAACCAGACAATATTTTTAAGCTTGAGGAGGTCTGTCCGATAATACATTTGTGGGGGTTGTTCCTGTTATCCAATGAGCATCAGATTCTTAAAGGGACACTAAACCCAATTTTTTTCTTTCATGATTCAGAGAATGCAGTTCTAAGCAACTTTCTATTTTACTCCTATTATCAATTTTTCTTCATTCTCTTGCTTTCTTTATTTGAAAAAGGCATCTAAGCTAAGGAGCCAGCAATTTTTGGTCCAGGCCACAGGACAGCACTTGTTTATTGGTGCTATCCAATCAGCAAGGACAACCCAGGTTGTGAACCAAAAATGGTCCGTCTTCTAAACTTACATTCTTGCTATTCAAATAAAGATAACAAGAGAATGAAGACAAATTGATTATAGGAGTAAATTAGATAGTTGCTTAAAATTGCATGCTCTATCTGAATCATGCAAGAAAAAAAATTGGGTTCAGTGTCCCTTTAAGTATCAGCCAATTAGAATCCTGTATTTCCCTATAGGTTTATAATTAACTGTAGAGCCCAGATAAACCATTTTCATTTAATATTAGTGTGAAGCTGCTATTTGCTCCAGTAATAAATATCACTCAGCTTATGGCCCTGTTGTATCAGTCTCATCACTGATCTAATGATAAATATCTTGTGATCTGCATATTATTTTATTTCTAATGAGGTTATTTTATAATACATTTCTTATTTCTATTAGCTGCACCTGTTTATCCCACTGATCTGTGACTGATTCTTGTTGTTAGTAAAGACCTTAGTAAGTGTATTCTGCACCTTCAGCTGCTGCTGTTTATGTCACATGATCACAGACTTAAAGGGACAGTGTCCTGTAAATTTGTTTTTCTCTTAAAATAACAAGAAACCCAAATGTTTTTAATTATTTAAATAGAACATATCATTTTCAATAACTTTCCAACTGACTCCTATTATATTTGCTCCATTCTCTAGGTATCCTTTATTGAAGCAGCAGCAATACGCTACTGGGAGCTAGCTGAGCAAGTGTATGGGAAATTTCACCTTTAGCTTTATTTTTATGTAAAATAACTGTTTGCTGTTATCTCATTATATTATCACTCTATGTAAACAAAAATTCTTATATTTTCTTAACTTTATCCAAGATAACAATTGATATGAACATGTTAGTGCCTATCTCTCCCACACCCCCTTGCAGTGTGATTTAAGACAACTCAGTATTGACCAAGAGAAGTTAAAGGACTGGGGGTGGAGCGCATGACAAAATGTCTGACAGTGAGAATTAGTAGGAAGTACAATACCAATACTGCAGTAACCAATTTAACTTATATTTAAACAACTGATATCTAACATTTGTTTCAGGAGAAAATATTGTTTCATATAAACGATAGAAAATAAAGATTATAATATATTTGTAAAGTTGTGATATGGCCCCACTTAAATAGATTTTCTACCATTATGTTGTATAGATCTGGGAAGATTCATATTTAAGGGGCAATTATAACACTCACAGAGCTAACTTTACTAAATGCTTGTGCTGAATCAATAGCACATATGTAATAACCTAATCAGCTGATCTGTATCACATGCAATGTAATTATAACACCCACAGAGCTAACTGTACTAAATGCTTGTGCTGAATCAATAGCACATATGTAATAACCTAATCAGCTGATCTGTATCACATGCAATGTAATTATAACACTCACAGAGCTAACTGTACTAAATGCTTGTGCTGAATCAATAGCACATATGTAATAACCTAAACAGCTGATCTGTATCACATGCAATGTAATTATAACACTCACAGAGCTAACTGTACTAAATGCTTGTGCTGAATCAATAGCACATATGTAATAACCTAATCAGCTGATCTGTATCACATGCAATGTAATTATAACTCTCACAGAGCTAACTGTACTAAATGCTTGTGCTGAATCAATAGCACATATGTAATAACCTAAACAGCTGATCTGTATCACATGTAATGTAATTATAACACCCACAGCGCTAACTGTACTAAATGCTTGTGCTGAATCAATAGCACATATGTAATAACCTAATCAGCTGATCTGTATCACATGAATTGTTATGTGTGCCTTTAATTATACCATACGTACAGTTAATCAGAACCATTATTTATTATTATCTGTCTAAACCATTTAATATACTTTTTACAGACACGGCCAGAGCACTGAGAGATATGAGGTATTGATGTAACTGGAGTGAATAAGGGAACCTTCTTCCTGAGCACAGACATTGGAGCCTGTTATCAGCATGAACTCATATGTGTTAGGTGAGTAAAATAGATATTATGCTGACTTTAATTACTGGGAAATAGAATGGATCACTCATTAAACAAATATTAACTATTATATTTATATCTGCATATTTTAATAACATTTGTCAGTGATGTTATAAAGAAGGAGCAACCCCCATTGGGCCGACGAGAAGGGTAAAAAATACTACTCCCCCTCTGACCTTTTAAACAGACCATGTCCAACAACTGCCTAACTTCACCCCCTGACCTGTTCAGTACTCAGAAAACCTGCAACTCCTCCTTCCCCTGCCCTGACCTCACTCATGGAACACCCATAACTGCACTTATGCCTACATTTTCCCCATGTGTGTAAGGCGCACAACTCCCCTAGTGTTCCCCACAACAGAACCACCATTGATTTGTGTGTTTAATTTTACAGTGAGTATTATTAAACTAATACAGTTTTTGTCTGTTTATATAAATCAAACAACCACACCCTCTCAAAACATCTTACACTGATTACTAGTCTGTGATAATTAAGACCTCATGTTCTTACCCAACTGGTTGTGCATGAGCCAGGAGGACTGTATGTGCAGTTGCTTGTGCAATGTTAAATGAGGATGGCGGATGCTACCTCTCCTGCCCAGAATACAGATGTACTTGTTCCCTGGCTGAGAACATTATCCACACGCACCTTGTTTAATGCGGTCCTATAACTTGTTTCTCTTGTAAGGTGTATCCAGTCCACGGGTTCATCCATTACTTGTGGGATATTCTCCTTCCCAACAGGAAGTTGCAAGAGGACACCCACAGCAGAGCTGTCTATATAGCTCCTCCCCTAACTGCCACCCCCAGTCATTCTCTTGCAACTCTCGACAAGAAAGGAAGTATCAAGAGATATGTGGTGACTTAGTGTAGTTTTACCTTCAATCAAGAGTTTGTTATTTTTAAACGGTACCGGCGTTGTACTGTTTTACTCTCAGGCAGAAATTAGAAGAATAATTCTGCCTGGAGGTTTGATGATCTTAGCGGTTTGTAACTAAGGTCCATTGCTGTTCTCACACATAACTGAAGAATATGGGAAAACTTCAGTTGGGGGAACGGTCTGCAGATTACCTGCTTTGAGGTATGTTCAGTATTTTTATTTCTAGAGAGATGAATAAGTTCTAGAAAATGCTGACAGAGCCTTGTGTATTTGAGGTAAGCCTGATGCAGTGATTTAACAGCGACTGGGATCATGCTTACAAAACAGGGTAATACTCATGTTAATATTCATATTGCTTAGTGACAAAACGTTTACATTATTTCATAAATAGGACGTTTTTTTCTCTGAGGGAGATTAGTCTTTATTTGGGGCCTAGTTTCCACATGGCTAGTCAGATACTCCTAGGAGTATTTTCTTAAGGCCCCTCTGACATCCAGTACATGGTGGGAGGGGCCTATTTTAGCGCTCTAACTGCGCAGTTTTAATTCAGACTGAGACATCCAGCTTCCCTAGAGGAGTCCTCTGGCATCTGAGGACCATTTCAAAGGGGTTATTTCTGCACAAAATCGTATTTGAGGGCAGGTAGGAGCCTCAGCAGAGCTGTGGCAAGGTGTTCAATTGACTTTTAACGTTTTTTAACGTTTTTCAATCCGGTTTGGGGCCTAAGGGGTTAATCATCCATTTGCAAGTGGGTGCAATGTTGCTTTAGTCCCTTACACACACTGTAAAAATTTCAAAGACTTTACTGTATTTTTACACTGTTTTGCAGTTTATGTGGTAGTTTTTTTCTCTTAAAGGCACAGTAACGTTTTTGTTTAATTGCTGTTTCACCTTTATTAAAGTGTTTTCCAAGCTTGCTTGTCTCATTACTAGTCTGTTAAACATGTCTGACATAGAGGAAACTCCTTGTTCAATATGTTTGGAAGCCATGGTGGAACCCCCTCTTAGAATGTGTACCAAATGTACTGAAATTTCTATAAACTATAAAGACCATATTATGGCGCTTAAAGATTTATCTCCAGGGGATTCCCTGACTGAAAAGAGGGAGATTATGCCATCTAACTCTCCCCATATGTCAGAACCTATTACTCCCGCTCAAGTGACGCCAAGTACATCTAGCGCATCTAATTCTTTTACCTTACAGGACATGGCGGCAGTTATGAATGCTACCCTCTCAGAGGTATTCTCCAAACTGCCAGGGCTACAAGGAAAGCGAGACAGCTCTGGGGCTAGAACTAATACAGAGCTTTCTGACGCTTAAATGCCTGTGTCCGATATACCCTCACAATACTCAGAAGCCGAGGCAGGTGAGCTTCTATCTGTGGGTGACATTTCAGACTCAGGGAAGGCGTTACTTCAGTCTGATTCTGAAATGACAGCGTTTAAATTTAAACTTGAACACCTCCGCTTATTGCTTAGGGAGGTTTTAGCGACTCTGGATGACTGTGACCCCATTGTGGTTCCAGAGAAATTGTGTAAAATGGAAAAATACTTTGCAGTGCCTGTTTACACTGATGTTTTCTCTTGTAAAGGTCTATCCAGTCCACGGGTTCATCCATTACTTGTGGGATATTCTCCTTCCCAACAGGAAGCTGCAAGAGGACACCCACAGCAGAGCTCTCTATATAGCTCCTCCCCTAACTGCCACCCCCAGTCATTCTCTTGCAGCTCTCGACAAGAAAGGAAGTATCAAGAGATATGTGGTGACTTAGTGTAGTTTTTACCTTCAATCAAGAGTTTGTTATTTTTAAACGGTACTGGCGTTGTACTGTTTTACTCTCAGGCAGAAATTGGAAGAAGAATCTGCCTGGAGGTTGATGATCTTAGTGGTTTGTAACTAAGGTCCATTGCTGTTCTCACACATAACTGAAGAGTATGGAAAGAAAACTTCAGTTGGGGGGACGGTTTGCAGATCACCTGCTTTGAGGTATGTTCAGTATATATTTTTTCTAGAGAGATGATGAGGTCTAGAAAATGCTGACAGTGCCTGGTATATTTGAGGTAAGCCTGATACAGTGATTTAACAATTACTGGGATCATGCTTACAAGATAAGGGTAATATTCATGTTAACTCTCATATTACTTAGTGTAAAAACGTTTGCATAACTTACAGAAAAAAACGTTTTTTTCTCTGAGGGTGATAAATCTTTATTTGGGGCCTAGTTTTCCACATGGCTGTTAGATTACTCCTAGGAGTACTTTTTTAAGGCCCTCTTACTTTGAGCGCATGGTGGGAGGGGCCTATTTTTGCGCACTTTATGCGCAGTTGATATCCAGACTGAGACATCCAGCTTCCCTAAAGGAGTCCTCTGGCATCTAGGACCATTATAGAGGGTTTTTTTCCTGCAAAAAATCGTGTTTAAGGGCAGGTAGGAGCCACAGCAGAGCTGTGGCAGTGTGTTTGACTGGTTTTTAACAGTTTTACCGTTTTTCTAATCCGGTTTGGGGCCTAAGGGGTTAATCATCCATTTGCAAGTGGGTGCAATGCTGTTTTAGTCTCTTATATACACTGTAAAAATGTCATAGAGTTTACTACTTTTTAACACGGTTTTGCAGTTTATGTGGTAGTTTTTTTCTCTTAAAGCTACAGTACCGTTTTTGTTTAATTGCTTTTTCACATTTATTAAAGTGTTTTCCAAGTTTGCTGGTCTCATTACTAGTCTGTTAAACATGTCTGACATAGAGGAAGCTCCTTGTTCATTATGTTTAGAAGCCATTGTGGAACCCCCTCTTAGAATGTGTACCAAATGCACTAACCTTTCTATAAATTATAAAGACCATATTATGGCTTTTAAAGATTTATCACCAGAGGTTTCTCAGACTGACAAAAGGGAGATTATGCCATCTAGCTCTCCCCATGTGTCAGAACCTATAACTCCCGCTCAAGTGACGCCAAGTACATCTAGCGCGTCTAATGCATTTACCTTACAAGACATGGCGGCAGTTATGAATCATACCCTCACAGAGGTATTGTCCAATCTGCCAGGGTTACAAGGAAAGCGAGACAGCTCTGGGGCTAGAACAAATACAAAGCTTTCTGACGCTTTAGTAGCTATGTCTGGTAATCCCTCACAATGTACAGAAGCTGAAGCAGGAGAGCTTCTATCTGTGGGTGACATTTCTGATTCAGGGAAGGCGTTACTTCAGTCTGACTCTGAAATGACAGCATTTAAATTTAAGCTTGAACACCTCCGCGTGTTGCTCAGGGAGGTTTTAGCGACTCTGGATGACTGTGACACCATTGTAGTCCCAGAGAAATTGTGTAAAATGGACAAATACTTTGCAGTGCCTGTTTACATTGATGTTTTTCCAATCCCTAAGAGGTTTTCAGAACTTATTATGAAGGAATGGGATAGACCAGGTGTACCATTCTCTCCCCCTCCTGCTTTTAAAAAGATGTTTCCCATATATGCCGCTACACGGGACTCGTGGCAGACGGTCCCTAAGGTGGAGGGAGCAGTCTCTACCCTAGCTAAGCGTACAACTATCCCCGTCGAGGACAGTTGTGCTTTCCTAGATCCAATGGATAAAAAATTAGAGGGTTTCCTTAAGAAAATCTTTATACAACACGGTTTTATTCTCCAGCCTCTTGCATGCATTGCCCCAGTCACTGCTGCAGTGGCTTTCTGGTTCGAGTCTCTTGAAGAGGCTCTACAGGTGGAGACCCCATTGGATGATATCCTAGACAGGCTTAAAGCTCTTAAGTTAGCCAATTCATTTATTTCTGACACCGTTTTTCATTTAACAAAGCTAACGGCTAAGAATTCAGGTTTTGCCATTCAGGTACGTAGGGCGCTATGGCTTAAATCCTGGTCAGCTGACGTTACTTCAAAGTCTAAGCTTCTCAACATCCCCTTCAAAGGGCAGACCCTATTCGGGCCTGGATTGAAGGAGATCATTTCTGATATTACTGGAGGAAAAGGCCACGCCCTTCCCCAGGATAGGTCCAACAAATTAAGGACCAAACAGACTAATTTTCGTTCCTTTCGAAACTTCAAGAGTGGCGCAGCTTCAACTTCCTCTACTGCAAAACAAGAAGGAAATTTTGCGCAGTCCAAGCCAGTCTGGAGACCTAACCAGGCTTGGAACAAGGGAAAGCAGGCCAAAAAACCTGCTGTTGCCTCTAAGACAGCATGAAGGAGTAGCCCCCGATCCGGGACCGGATCTAGTTGGGGACAGACTTTCTCTCTTCGCCCAGGCTTGGGCAAGAGACGTCCAGGATCCCTGGGCTCTGGAGATTGTTTCCCAGGGATATCTTCTGGATTTCAAAGCCTCATCTCCAAAGGTGAGATTTAATCTCTCACAATTATCTGCAAACCAGATAAAGAGAGAGGCATTCTTACGTTGCATTCAAGACCTTCTGGTTATGGGAGTGATCCACCCAGTTTCAAGGGAGGAACAAGGGCAGGGATTCTATTCAAATCTGTTTATAGTTCCCAAAAAAGAGGGAACTTTCAGACCAATCTTAGATCTCAAGATCCTAAACAAATTTCTCAGGGTCCCATCCTTCAAGATGGAGACTATTCGAACCATCCTACCTATGATCCAGGGGGTCAATATATGACTACCGTGGACTTAAAGGATGCTTATCTCCACATTCCAATACACAGAGATCATCATCGGTTTCTCAGGTTTGCCTTCCTAGACAGGCATTACCAGTTTGTGGCTCTTCCCTTCGGGTTAGCCACGGCACCAATAATCTTTACGAAGGTTCTAGGGTCCCTACTGGTGGTTCTAAGGCCACGAGGCATAGCGGTGGCTCCTTACCTAGACGACATTCTGATTCAGGCGTCAAATTTTCAAATCGCCAAGACCCATACGGACATTATTCTGGCATTCCTGAGGTCTCACGGGTGGAAGATGAACGAAGGAAAGAGTTCTCTCTCCCCTCTCACAAGAGTTTCCTTCCTAGGAACTCTGATAGATTCAGTAGAAATGAAGATTTTTCTGACAGAGGTCAGGTTGTCAAAGCTTCTAACTTCCTGCCGTGCTCTTTATTCCACTTCTCAGTTGTCAGTGGCTCAGTGTATGAAAGTAATCGGCCTAATGGTAGCGGCAATGGACATAGTTCCGTTTGCCCGCCTACATCTCAGACCACTGCAACTTTGCATGCTCAGTCAGTGGAATGGGGATTACACAGATTTGTCCCCTCTGCTAAATCTGGATCAAGAGACCAGGGATTCTCTTCTCTGGTGGCTATCTCGGGTCCATCTGTCCAGGGGAATGAGTTTCCGCAGGCCAGAATGGACTATAGTGACAACAGATGCCAGCCTTCTGGGCTGGGGCACAGTCTGGAGCTCCCTGAAAGCTCAGGGTTCATGGACTCAGGAGGAAGCCCTCCTTCCGATAAACATTCTGGAACTAAGAGCGATATTCAATGCTCTTCAGGCTTGGCCTCAACTAGCTGAGGTCAGGTTCATCAGATTTCAGTCGGACAACATCACGACTGTAGCCTATATCAACCATCAGGGGGGTACAAGGAGCCCCCTGGCAATGTTGGAGGTTTCAAAGATAATTCTATGGGCAGAGGTTCACTCTTGCCATCTCTCAGCTATCCATATCCCAGGAGTAGAGAACTGGGAGGCGGATTTCCTAAGTCGGCAGACTTTTCATCCGGGGGAGTGGGAGCTCCATCCGGAGGTATTTGCCCAGTTGGTTCAACTATGGGGCAAACTAGAACTGGATCTCATGGCATCTCGTCAGAATGCCAAGCTTCCTCGTTACGGGTCCAGGGATCCCAAGGCAGCGCTGATAGATGCTCTAGCAGCGCCCTGGTCCTTCAGCCTGGCTTATGTGTTTCCACCGTTTCCTCTGCTGCCTCGTCTGATTGCCAAGATCAAGCAGGTGAGAGCTTCAGTGATTTTGATAGCTCCTGCATGGCCACGCAGGACTTGGTATGCAGATCTGGTGGACATGTTATCCTTTCCACCATGGACTCTGCCGCTAAGGCAGGACCTTCTACTTCAAGGTCCTTTCAAACATCCAAATCTAAATTCTCTGCGTCTGACTGCTTTGAGATTGAACGCTTGATTCTATCAAAGCGTGGTTTTTCCGAGTCGGTCATTGATACCTTAATTCAGGCTCGAAAGCCTGTCACCAGGAAAATCTATCATAAGATATGGTGTAAATATCTTCATTGGTGTGAATCCAAGGGTTACTCATGGAGTAAAGTCAGGATTCCTATAATCTTATCCTTTCTCCAAGAGGGATTGGAGAAAGGATTGTCTGCTAGTTCCTTAAAGGGACAGATTTCTGCTCTGTCTATTCTTTTGCACAAACGTCTGGCTGAGGTTCCAGACGTTCAGGCGTTTTGTCAGGCTTTAGTTAGAATCAAGCCTGTGTTTAAACCTGTTGCACCGCCATGGAGTTTAAATTTAGTTCTTCAAGGGGTTCCGTTTGAACCTTTGCATTCCATAGATATTAAACTTTTATCTTGGAAAGTTTTGTTTTTAGTAGCTATCTCCTCGGCTCGAAGAGTTTCGAAAATGAACAGTATTTGTTCTTCTCTATATATAAAAACATACAAAAAACAAAGTCAAAGTTTGAAAGCATTGATACTATGCTAATGTGGTGAACATTTAGCTCTGAGCTGTAATTTTTGAACACACAGGGTTCTCAGGGGATACAGAATAAAAACAATTTTATGTCTCTACATCATAACAACGATATATGCATTATATGTATTGTGACATTAAAACAAAAGGACATAACAAGAACAAATGAAAATAATTATAGTAATCACGGGTTAAAAACTTTTAAGGGAACTGATTCGATTAAAACGTAAAAATTGGGCGGCATGGTATTATAATGCCTGTATTTTGGTAATCACAGGTTAAAAACTTTTAAGAGGTCTAATTGTAAGTCCCCAGTTAAGATGTATCTAAAACAGTGAGAATTAGTCTACATAATTCTGTATTAAAGTGTATATAATTATGTGGCTATTTCCATATTTAGGAAGAGTTTATACTAATTCTTATTAGGGTGCGAAATATTATGGACAAAAATTTTATACATATATATTACTGTGTCTAAATATTAAGTTACAACGCGTTTCAACTTTTGACAAGTCTTTATCAAGAGCAAGATACAAATTATTAAAAGCAAATAGCTTGCCTTTATAAAATAACTCTTCTTCTTCTGGTTCTCAGTTATTACAAATCACCATTTTTGAGTGTTTATATTATTCTGTCCCTGCACACTCAGTTTAGCATCACTTAATAGTTAGTTTTGAGTGAGATACAGTTAGGTATCCCATTTAATATTCATTATATATACACATAAAATGGCATTTACCACTTAGTATTTAGACACTAAAATATACACGGCGCTGTATGTGACCTAGTTTGCACACAATTTAATATGGTTTAAAGTTACCACTATCTCCACAGGTTTTCATATTTGCACTTTAATTCAATCAGGTGATGACATCACTTAATATTTAGACAATGCTGTGGGTGTCCACTGGCAAGTTCCTGTTGGGAAGGAGAATATCCCACAAGTAATGGATGAACCGTGGACTGGATACACCACAAGAGAAAGAAATTTATCAGGTAAGCATAAATTTTGTTTTTTATCAGTAATCAGTCATTTAGGTTACTATGATGTAGTAATGTTTACATTCTATGTCAACCTTTTTAATTTGTGATTTACAGCTAAATAAATTTAAAAATACAAAACGAAAGACATTTTTTAGTATAATTTTTTTTATTTGGATTGATTATACAGTATTATAAAGAATAAACATTCTTATTTGTCTTCCATTTTTTATGTAGATGAACACATGAATAGTTCATATCCATCCTTCACTACAGGAAGTATCAGAATGATACCGCAAATTCCAAAAGTCTTAGACACTAATGACTATTCACAAACATTGGGGATATCACACCAGATATTTAAAAATGATGATGAATTGGCAGGAACTGGGAAGCAATCATTTTGTACAGAGAGTAATTTAGTCATCAAACAAGAGGACAACATTTATGATTTATCTAGTGAAATTATTATCCCAGAGGATAAACCACACACATTTACTGAGATTTCAAAACATATTAAAGAAGGGAAAAGTCTACAATCTAGCCAAATGATTCATACAAAGGAGAAACCTTTCCAATGTACAAAGTGTGAGAAAAGCTTTAGATGGAAGTCTCATCTACTAAAACACTACAAAATGCACACTGGTGAGAAACCACACACATGTACTGAGTGCGGCAAATGTTTTACACTAATGGCTAATCTGAAAACTCATAAAAAGATTCACACAGGAGAAAAGCTTTTCACATGTACAGAGTGTGGAAAAAGTTTTACAGAAAAGAGTGAACTTAAAAGGCATGAAAGGATTCACTGCGGAAAAAAGCCTTTCACATGTACAGAGTGTGGAAAAAGTTTTACACAAAAGAATGATCTGAAAAAGCATGAAACGATTCACACCGGAGAAAAGCCTTTCACATGTACAGAGTGTGGAATTTTTTTTATACATCTGAGTAATCTGAAAACTCATGAAAGGATTCACACAGGGGAAAATCCATTCACATGTACAGAGTGTGGAAAAAGTTTTACACAAAAGAGTTATCTGAAAACTCATGAAAAGATTCACACAGGAGAAAACCTTTTCACGTGTACAGAGTGTGGAAAATGTTTTACACAAAAGGGTGATCTGAAAACTCATGAAAGGATTCACACAGGAGAAAAGCCTTTCACATGTACAGAGTGTGGAAAAAGTTTTACACAAATAAGTAGTCTGAAATATCATGAAGTTATTCACACAGGAGAAAAGCCTTTCACGTGTACAGAGTGTGGAAAAAGTTTTACACAAAAGAGTAGTCTGAAATATCATGAAGGTATTCACACAGGAGAAAAGCCTTTCACGTGTACAGAGTGTGGAAAAAGTTTTGCACGAAAGAGTAGTCTGAAAATTCATGAAAGGAGCCACACAGGAAAAAAGCATTTCACATGTACAGTGTGTGGAAAAAGTTTTACACGAAAGAGTAGTCTGAAAACTCATGAAAGGAGTCACACAGGAGAAAAGCCTTTCACATGTACAGAGTGTGGAAAAGGATTTACAATTAAGATTTATCTGAAAACTCATGAAAAGATTCACACAGGAGAAAAGCCTTTCACATGTACAGAGTGTGGAAAAAGTTTTACACAAAAGAGTTATCTGAAAACTCATGAAAGGATTCACACAGGAGAAAAGCCTTTCACATGTACAGAGTGTGGAAAAAGTTTTACACAAATTAGTAATCTGAAAACTCATGAAAGGATTCACACAGGAGAAAACCTTTTCACGTGTACAGAGTGTGGAAAATGTTTTACACAAATGGATCATCTGAAAACTCATGAAAGGATTCACACAGGGGAAAATCCATTCACATGTACAGAGTGTGGAAAAGGTTTTACACAAATTAGTAATCTGAAAACTCATGAAAGGATTCACACAGGAGAAAACCTTTTCACGTGTACAGAGTGTGGAAAATGTTTTACACAAATGGATCATCTGAAAACTCATGAAAGGATTCACACAGGGGAAAATCCATTCACATGTACAGAGTGTGGAAAAAGTTTTACACAAGAGTAGTCTGAAAAGTCATGAAAGGATTCACACAGGAGAAAAGCCTTTCACATATACAGAGTGTGGAAAAAGTTTTACACAAATGAGTGATCTCAAAACTTGTGAAAGGTTTGTTCCATTGTGAATCCTTTTACATGTTTAGAAAGTAGGGATGCCACCTTTTGCCCAGCCGATTCCCTGGCACTTTGCAAAATATATTTTACCATTTTTTGGTATGCCATTTAAAGGATTGAGTGTTAGAATGTTTAATTTAATACACACACAGCAATGATAGCTAGATATAGTCAGATATATTCAGTTTGGTAGACAGACTGAAAGAAAGGTATATACATAAACAGAGACATATATATATATGTGTGTGTGTATATATATATATATATATATATATATATATACAGGGAGTGCAGAATTATTAGGCAAGTTGTATTTTTGAGGATTAATTTTATTATTGAACAACAACCATGTTCTCAATGAACCCAAAAAACTCATTAATATCAAAGCTGAATAGTTTTGGAAGTAGTTTTTAGTTTGTTTTTAGTTATAGCTATTTTAGGGGGATATCTGTGTGTGCAGGTGACTATTACTGTGCATAATTATTAGGCAACTTAACAAAAAACAAATATATACCCATTTCAATTATTTATTTTTACCAGTGAAACCAATATAACATCTCAACATTCACAAATATACATTTCTGACATTCAAAAACAAAACAAAAACAAATCAGTGACCAATATAGCCACCTTTCTTTGCAAGGACACTCAAAAGCCTGCCATCCATGGATTCTGTCAGTGTTTTGATCTGTTCACCATCAACATTGCGTGCAGCAGCAACCACAGCCTCCCAGACACTGTTCAGAGAGGTGTACTGTTTTCCCTCCTTGTAAATCTCACATTTGATGATGGACCACAGGTTCTCAATGGGGTTCAGATCAGGTGAACAAGGAGGCCATGTCATTAGATTTTCTTCTTTTATACCCTTTCTTGCCAGCCACGCTGTGGAGTACTTGGACGCGTGTGATGGAGCATTGTCCTGCATGAAAATCATGTTTTTCTTGAAGGATGCAGACTTCTTCCTGTACCACTGCTTGAAGAATGTGTCTTCCAGAAACTGGCAGTAGGACTGGGAGTTGAGCTTGACTCCATCCTCAACCCGAAAAGGCCCCACAAGCTCATCTTTGATACCAGCCCAAACCAGTACTCCACCTCCACCTTGCTGGCGTCTGAGTCGGACTGGAGCTCTCTGCCCTTTACCAATCCAGCCACGGGCCCATCCATCTGGCCCATCAAGACTCACTCTCATTTCATCAGTCCATAAAACCTTAGAAAAATCAGTCTTGAGATATTTCTTGGCCCAGTCTTGACGTTTCAGCTTGTGTGTCTTGTTCAGTGGTGGTCGTATTTCAGCCTTTCTTACCTTGGCCATGTCTCTGAGTATTGCACACCTTGTGCTTTTGGGCACTCCAGTGATGTTGATGCTGAAATATGGCCAAACTGGTGGCAAGTGGCATCTTGGCAGCTGCACGCTTGACTTTTCTCAGTTCATGGGCAGTTATTTTGCGCCTTGGTTTTTCCACACGCTTCTTGCGACCCTGTTGACTATTTTGAATGAAACGCTTGATTGTTCGATGATCACGCTTCAGAAGCTTTGCAATTTTAAGAGTGCTGCATCCCTCTGCAAGATATCTCACTATTTTTGACTTTTCTGAGCCTGTCAAGTCCTTCTTTTGACCCATTTTGCCAAAGGAAAGGAAGTTGCCTAATAATTATGCACACCTGATATAGGGTGTTGATGTCATTAGACCACACCCCTTCTCATTACAGAGATGCACATCACCTAATATGCTTAATTGATAGTAGGCTTTCGAGCCTATATAGCTTGGAGTAAGACAACATGCATAAAGAGGATGATGTGGTAAAAATACTCATTTGCCTAATAATTCTGCACTCCCTGTGTATATATATATATATATATATATATATATATATATATATATATATATATATATATAATTAGAAAAACATTAGTAGATACAGACATAAACAGATGGATAGAAAATAGGCATAAAAATATAGACAGATATATAAATAGATACAGACTAGTAGATAGTTTCTTTCATATAAACTGATTGAGCATCACTAGGGGGTGCGGTGGGTGCAGACTACACCCGAGTGACACCCTCCAAGGGGTGACATTACCACATTAATTTAACATTCATTAACATGACAGGTTTTTTTTTCCTAATGATGTGCTGGTGGCGGAGCCTTGTTAGAAAGAAGGGTCAAGAGGTCCACCATGCTAAGACAGATGCAGGGGGTGTTCAGCACAGAGGCAGTGTCAGCAGGGGCCTGGGCTTCCCTAACTAAGCCTCAAGATTTAGTGACGTCATTATTGATGTACGGTGCTGTGCCATGCACAGGCTTTAACAGTCCTCCAGACTGTAACCCTCAGCCACCCACAGTGCCTCCATTTGAAGAATTTTTGATTTTATTTAATGAGACACAATATCAGTAACCAGTACATACGTGATCATAATCAGTTTAATTTAAATGGCTACTATAACGTACATGTATACTGGGTATGTAATATGTGTGTCATGTCCTGTAACTTGATATTATGTCTGTTAGATGTTTTCATGTTAGTCAGAAGCCACAAGAACTGATAATAGCACATACTGTATATATAAAGGGAACATTATATGTCTGATAAATCCCTTTGTATCAAGAACACAAGTTTTAGGTATATTTATACCATTGTGTGCATATATCATGTAATGCTGCTGTTTACTATATAATGATATACAATTGTTTTTCATGCAAATAAAAAGTAATTGTAATCCAGACCAGTATTTTGTGTTTTTTGTCTAATTAAAAACACAATATCACAGAATAATTAGGAAAACATCAAAGACAGAAGTCAAATCTGACAGTGAAAGTTAAACGCTGATAACTCAGAGCAGCAATTTTACCTATCTGTCTAATTTACTTCTATTATCTAATTTGCTTTGTTCTTTTGGTATCCTTTGTGATAAAGTAAACCTAGGAGGCTGATATTATATGAGCTTTGGGGCGTGCACATGTATTTAGCACTCTGTGCAGCAGTTTTTGTAACTATGTAAAACATTGCTATAAATGTTCTTGCAACCTCTGCTGTCTGAAGATACATGCATGCTCCTGAGTTCACCTAGGTTTACTCTTTAACAAAGGATACTAAAAGAACTAAGCACAAATGATAAGTAAATTGGAAAGTTTTTTAAATCTCCTGTTCTATCCAATCCATTTGTTTAATTTTGACTTTACTGTCCCTTTAACCGCACATAAAACAATATCAAATTAACCTCCAACCTACACCAACCCAGATAATTTAATCACGAGCAAGACTTTATATACAAACATTTTATATTACTTAAATCATACTTAAAAGGATAGGAAATTGCAATTTCATGATTCAGATAGATTGTGTAATTTAATTTCACTTCTGTTAACAAACGTATGTGCTACTGAGAGCTGGCTGGTGACTACACACAGGAGTCTCTTGTCATTGGCTCACCATATATGCTCAGCTAGCTCCCAGTAGTACACCTTAGTCATCTTAAAGTCTTACCTTAGATAAATCTGCAAATATCCTCCTGCACCCCTTTCTATATCATGCAGCAGTAACAGTAAAACAGTTATTTTAAATGGAATATTGTCTCTGGTCACTTTGAAATGGCTGTCAAGCTCCGCCCACTGATGACATCATGATCAGGCTGCATCTAGGCACTCTGCTGAATTGCATAGCAAGGACAGTCTGTTAAATCCAACTAGTGAGCCTTTTGTGATTAGGCGCTATATGCAGCCCAGATCATGATGTCATCAGTAGGTTGAGCTTGGCAGCCATTTCAAAGTGGCCAGAAACAATATTCATTTTAAAATAACTGTTTTACTGTTCCTGCTGCATGATATAGAAAAGGTGCAGGAGGCTATTTGCAGCTTAATCTAAGGTAAGTGTTAGGTCTGAGATTGCCAGGGTACCACTTCATAATCTTAATAATAAAAATCAGTATGTTACACTTATCACTGGAATTGAGTATTTCACATTCAAGGCCTTGGACAGAAAGAATCAGACATGCACACATGATGGAATCTAAGTTTGCTCTGCTTTATTCTTAGCAGGGCTGGATTATATATTACAAATCACATACATGTAACGACACTGAGAGTCTTCATACACGCCCCCTTTCACCAATGAGGTAATACAACTTAACAGGAACAAAGTCCTTTGTATAAGACTGGAGACATTCATCCTTGAACAACAAGATAACATAGGAATGTGAAAATGCTCTTAGCTGCATGGTTACGTCAGTAACAATATAAAGATTTTACTTCCCAAAGAACAGATGCAGAATACAGAAAAAAACAACAGTTCAATGTAAGTTTATCGATGGCTGCTTAAGTAAAAGATTGTGGCACTTTGGTTATATGTCCTAACATTCCACAATTTTATTCTAACAAAATAATATACCATAAAAATTATATAATATTTAAAACCGATAACAGCTATATAAAAGGCACAGAAAGTGAGTAAATCTCTTAATACCAATGTAAGCCTAATACTATGGTATAACATGAATCTGTGTGAGAATACTGTATATAAATCCATACACTTACTGCTATAATAGCCAATAGGGCACAGGATAATAGTACAGTATCTCTCCAATACCTCCCAGAATCCCCAAACTGATCTATCTGCTCCAAGACCCAGCCAAACCCCCATCTACCCCAAACAACACTGCATCTTTATTTCTCAACCTGCATAGCTAGCACCCCCCAATATTTCTTACAGTTTCTTGCTCTGTACACTGTACACAGTGAAGCATAACATGGGAACAGCATAAGCATCTCTGGGTGGCCACTTATCACTTTAATAAGTCTTTGTCCTCTTAGAGTTCCACCTCCCTCAGACACTCTGCTTTAATACCATAGTCCAGTGCAGTAGGGATGCCTTGCACATAAGCAAGTGTCCACCTGCAGGTACATAATGTAAGTATGATGGTTTGTTCATGGGGTAGACAAGGGAGATAGGTGGATCCCACAGTAACAGATACTTGAGTCAGAAGGAGTCTAAGAAGGAAACAAAACAGCACAAGATGAGCACGCACTCTGATGCAATCACAATTATACACAACATAACTATTTCTCTTTTCTAAGCATCACAATTTCCTTTAATACCTTAATTTATCATATGTCATTTAAATCTAGGAAAAAACATTGTGGGTATATAATACTAATTAAAGACATTTATTGCATTTCTACCGAGAATAACTCACAGCTACTCTATATAATTTAAATGATACCTTAAACGTGAACACTAAGCAAGTAAAAACTACTAAACTTCAACATGAAGCTATATAACTATGCTAGTAACTTGTGCTAAGGCTTGCAAAACAATGAAAAATAAAACAGCCAATAAACATTTTCTTTAAAATTAATTTCTTCACACTTTCTCTTTGAACTACTAAAAAAAAATAACCTAGTGATACTTTATTCTGTAATGTTTATAATTCTCCATTAATGGTCTTAATAGAATCCGCTTTCTCCTCTGATATAGACACTATTCATTTACTAATTATTTCTCTTGTAAGATGTATCGAGTCCACGGATTCATCCTTTACTTGTGGGATATTCTCCTTCCCAACAGGAAGTGGCATAGAGAGCACACAGCAGAGCTGTCCATATAGCTCCCCCTCCAGCTCCACAGCCCAGTCATTCTCTTTGCCGGCTCTAAGCAATCGGAAGGTAAAGTGAATGTGGTGGAAATAATGTAGTTTTTATTTTCTACAAGCAAGAGTTTGATATTTTTTTTTTTTTTTTTTTTTTTAACAAATAATTTTTTTATTGAGATCAATGCAAAGCAACAGAACAACAGCTGGGTGAGATATACACCGAACGAACATTCAGAGTACCAACAACATCGTGGCAACCATTGAGTGTCCAAGAAGAAACCAAATGGAGAGCAAGACATGTCACTTCCATATAACAGTACAATACCCAGTTGTAAATATATATTATAACCCCTGTCATATTAAGAGTGGACTCAATTCGTTTTTATTTTAAGGGGGGAGTGGGGTTGGCATATGTAAAAGTAATAAGGGTAGTTATTTCAAAGAAGTATATGTAGCAGTACTGAAGAGTATGCAGTGTGGATGGTAGGAAATGGATGGAAAGAGAGAAGGGGTTCCCTGCCCGGGAGGGGAGATGAGAGGGGGAGAAGGGGGTGGGATGGGAAAGAAATCGAGACATATTTAAGTTTGCGGAGTGGTTGTGTGATATGTACCCCAGTTAGGGAATTTTGTAAGCCACGGAGACCAGATCTCGATGAAAGAGTCAGTTTTATCTAAGGTCCTATAGGAGTATTGCTCCATCTGTCCAATATAGTGGATTACATTGAGTGTCTGAGCGAAGGACGGGGGGTTTTCGTTTCTCCATGCTCTGGCTATTGTTAATTTTGTGGCCATGAGAACATAAATTGCAAGGGCTTCTTTTGAGGTGGAAAGGTTCGGCATCTGTAGATGGAGCAAGGCTGTTACAGGCGTGTATTGTATTGTGATTCCCAAGGTGGAAAGGAGGCTATAGACTTTTTCCCATAGCGGCTGGATGGCTGGGCATGACCACCAGATATGTTGTGCAGTGCCCAGGTGTTGGCACCGACGCCAACATGTAGGGGGGCAAGTATTATGGATTCTGTGTAATGCGGTTGGGACTAAGTGCCAGCGGACTAAAATTTTATAATGTAACTCCCATAGAGTTGCAGAGTGTATCAGTTTTTTGGTTACCAGTATTCTGGCTTGCCATGTCTTAAGATCTGCGGAGAAGCCCAGTTCTCTTTCCCATGCTAAGTGTTGTGGGATTTTAAGTGGAGAGTTTGCATTGTTGAGGAGGTTGTAGTGCGCAGCTAAAGGGTGAGTGATATTGGAGGCTCGTTGCCACATAGATTCCCAGATCGTGGGTTGTCTAAGATTAGTTTTTGGATATCCCCATGTGCGTAGGCGTGTGCTCAGTCGGTATGCCTCAAAGCTAAGATTAGGAGGAATTTGGTATATAGAACAAAAGTTAGGGTGCGAGAGCCACCTGTCTCCAATATAGAAATCTATCACAGTCTGAATCTGTCTGTGTCGCCAAGCTTCGGGGTGTGAATCTGGTAGGCAAAACAGCGCGCCTCGAACCGTGAGTATGGGTGAAGGGTAAGGTGATATGGCTGGATTATGTCGGACTTGATCCCATATCTGATACGCGTGTTTTAATACTGGAAGGGTACTGTTCAGTTGTTGTCTATGATGTGACGGAATCCAGAGGAGATCCGTTAGGCTAAGTGAAGTTGGGATTAGTTCTGATTCAAGGATCTGCCATTTCGATTGGCGTACCGTGTTGCTCCAGGCTAAAAGGTGTGAGAGCCTGGCCGCATAATAGTAGTTTATAAGGTTGGGGAGGGCGAGGCCTCCGTGTTCAATTGGTTTCTCTAAAGTTCGCCTTGAAGTTCTGGGTCTGTTACCTCTCCAGATATAAGATGTCATTAGGCTCTGTAATTTGTTTAGAATGGATCTAGGAATGTTGTACGGTATGGATCTGAAGAGGTAAGAGATTTTGGGGAGAAAGGACATTTTTATCGCCGCGATGCGGCCAGTCCATGAAATTTCACGGAATTCCCATGTTTCTAGCAGTTTCCTGAACTCTGGGATTCTATCCGAATAATTGTGGGTGATTGTGACGGATGGGTCAGGGCTAAGGGATATACCCAAGATCTTAAGGGTAGATTCATTCCAATGGAAACGGTATTTCTTTTGTAAACGGACCAGGGTCTCAGAGGAGATGTGTATAGGAAGGGCCTCTGTTTTCGTGATGTTAAGCTTGTAGTAACTCAATTTACCAAAGTTTTCTATTATCTCGAAAACGGGAGGGAGGGAGCTCTCGGGTGAAGATAAAAAGAGGGTAATGTCGTCTGCGTATAATGAGATAGTATGGGTCTGCGTCCCAATGAAGAGACCTGATATCCGTGGGTCCTCTCTGATACTCTGGGCTAGGGGTTCAATAGCTAAGGCAAACAGCAGGGGCGACAAAGGGCACCCCTGCCTAGTGCCATTAGATATGGTGAATGAGGAGGACTGGAAACCTACTCCACTCACCCTAGCTGAGGGACTGGAGTAGAGGGCCTTGACTGCGAGTATGAATGCATCTGGGATTCGGAAGGATTCCATCGTTTTCCATAAGTAGTCCCATCTGACCCTGTCAAACGCCTTTTCGGCATCCAAGGACAGGGCCAGAAGGGGGATCTGTTGTTTTGAGGCAAAATGTAGGAGGCTCAGGATGCGTCTTGTTGCGTCTGGGCCCTCTCTATGTGGAATGAAGCCCACCTGGTCAAGGTCCACAAGAGATGGGACAACCACTGAGAGTCTATTGGCGAGCAATTTGGCATAAATTTTAGTGTCCAGATTTAGTAAAGAGATTGGGCGGTAGTTGGAACACCGATCTGGTGGTTTACCTGGTTTCAAGATTGTCACTATAGTGGCTTCTAAATATTCTGCTAGGAAAGAGCCTTTACTCATGGTTTCCTGACAGAGCCTACAGAGGATGGGGGTGAGTAAGTGTTGGAAGGTCTTATAAAATCTTGCAGTAAAACCATCAGGGCCTGGGGATTTACCTAGTTTCATGGATTGTATGACATGCTGTACTTCGACTAGTGTGACTGGTGCTGTCAAGGTCCGAGCTTTTTCTGGATCAAGGCTAGGGAGAGAAATAGTCTCCAAATAAGAGGCTATTTTCTCTGTAGAGTAAGTCTGCATGTCTTGTGATTCCTCTATATTGTACAGGGTATGATAAAATCGTTTGAATGAGTTTCCTATATCTAAGGGAGAGTAGACTAGTTTATCTTGCGGGTCATGAATGGCCATGATGCGAGATTGGGCAGTCCGATGTTTAAGTTTTAATGCTAGTAGACCATTAGCTTTATTGCTTTGGTGGTAGTATATTCTTTTGAACTTTTCTAGTAGTCTGTGTGTTTTGTGTATTTCCAGTTGTTGAATTTGATTGGTGATGTCTACTATTTGACGATTCACTGACGGGGAGTACTGTGATTTCAGTAAGGTTCTTAACTGTCTCAGCTGTATGTTTAGGGCTGAGAGGGTTGTGTTGTTCCGCCGACGGGCGGTAGATTCGGCTTGTATAAGGTAGCCTCTCAGGACTGCTTTAAGTGCAGCCCATAGGTACTGTATCGATGTTTGCTGATTATCGTTTAGTTTAAGGTAATCTGTGATTATAGATTTCAGTTCTAGTTTTAGGGTTGGGTCCGTAATTGTCCAGTCCTGTAGTCGCCAGCCAGGAGGGGAATGGGATGCGAGGGATGGGCCGAGCCGTAGGTGTAGGGCATCATGGTCTGACCATGATATCGTGGCTATTTTGGTGTAGGATACCTGTGGTAATAATGTGGCATTTGAAAAAAAGTAATCTATACGGGAGTGTGATTTATGTGGAGCGGAATAGAAGGTGAAGTCTTTCTCCTGTGGGTGGAACGATCTAAAAATATCATAAAGATCGTGCTGTGCCATTAGGGTCTGGAAGGCTTTGGAAAGTGAAAGTATGTTTCTGTCGCTGTGATGATTGCTTGGTCCAATTCTATCTAAATGTATATCCCATAGTAAGTTATAGTCCCCACCCATAATGAGCGTCCCTTGCTTTACTGCGAAAACAGATCGGAGGAGCGATCTGAGGAATCCAATCTGCTTAGAATTAGGGGCATACAGGTTAACAAGAGTAACTGGTTGTCTGTTGAGCTGACATACTAAGATGATAAATCTGGCTGCAGGATCACATTCAGTATATAGTGGTTCGCATTGAACATTTTTGCTAAAAAATATTGCTACTCCTCTAGATTTAGAGGAGTATGTGGCTTCAAATACTGTGGGGTAGCGGCGAGTGGCATGGGAAGTCCCTGAGGTGGAGATCCAGTGTGTCTCCTGAATAAAAGCTACGTCGATATTGTTTTTATATAGGTAGTTATGAAGGAGACTGCGCTTTGTAGGGGAGTTAAGCCCTTTTGTGTTTAGAGTAATAAGTTTGATGTCATTCATGGTCACAGGGTGAGAGGGGGGGGGGCAAGGCAGGTATGTGTGAAATGAGAGTGGATAGGAGGTGGGTGCCTCGGGTCAGGGGATCTAGGGATGGGAGAGTCAGCTGGTGTTGTGTACTGCTATAGGTATAGTTCCAATAATGAATAACTACTGTGTGAGAGAGTTAAGGGGGTCTGGGGTATTCAGCGGACAAGAGCCGCTTTAAATAAGGAAACTGGAAGAGATGAATGAAGCTGGAGGGAGAAGGCGGGGGGGGGAGGTGGAGCCTTATAATGTGTCACGTTACTTTAGATAAAGTGTGTATCTGGGCTACCGAGCGGTCTAGCGTACAGGATGTGTGTATGCAGGGAAGATTGAAGCAGGAATGGAGGGTATAGGTAATCGTTAGAAGGTGTGAGGAGTGTAATTGTGAGGAGGTGAGGGTGCCTAACAGGGAGGTAACCCCCAGGTTATGATAGATGATATGTGTGGGAATAGCAGATAGTAAGGCAAATTTGTGCTAGAGAATAGGGGCGAGGATTAGAAAACCTCACATGGGAGGGCGCGATTTGTGGAGGGTGGTATTGTAGAGTGACGTGTATATGTAGGGGTATCAGAGATAGAGGGGTGATGCCTTGTATGATCTATTTAACTAAACTTAACTTATACAGACATTCAATAATATCATTGAGTCATTGTTACTGACTGAACTCCAAGTAGGAAAGAGAACCCAGAGATACATTACCATATTCATACAATTCAGAGTATACAAAGTAAAAGTTGAAGATGAGTCTCAGTGTTAGATCTATTCCCTCTACGAACACAGGTAAATATATACACGGTACATTTGTTACCATTGCTACCTGAAATTAAAAAAAAGAAAAAAAAAATGTCTTCCCTATTCCCCTCCAGGTAAGAGTATGGGGTATCTGTCGGATCTTTTAATTTAGACTAACTAGAGGGGGTGGAAGATATCAGTAAATGAACATAACATATAGGAACCAGCATAAAATGTTGTACTTGCTTAAATTAAGTGTCATCTTTTAGAGGAGGCAAATGGAATCCATTATCTCCCCGCGGGAGGGTCCCAGCTCCCCCCCCCCCCAAACAAGGAGGGGGAAAGCAGGAACCAACCCGCAGGGACACAGATTAGTGATCCATAACATAGAGATAAACAGAGAATGCAGTGTCAACATGAAATACAATGTACAACAAGAAACAGCATGAAGATGCAATAAAACAGCCCAGAGCCATAAAAGAGTAAGTGATGTACCCGTATGTAGGCTCTTGGGTTTACCTGGATGAGTCCTTCAATCAGGTAGGAGGTTGCTGGACGGTTTTCCGCCCTCAGAGCAAGGTTAGAGTATGGGAAGTACCCGTATGTAAGCTCTGGGGCTATCTAGGAGTTCCAGATGGAGAAAAGACAACAACAATGACCTGAAATGGAAAATTACTGTCACAAATGACTTGATTGACCAGCTAGGTCACTGTCCTTCTGAGGAGGAGATGTCTCCGCTGGAGGATGCCATTCCGGAGCTGCAGAGTTAAGGACTTTGGAGGTGTTCTTTCGCCTTGTCTTGATATCCCTAGGGTGAGCCAGGCTCAAGTTGTGAAGGACTTTTAGACCTTGTTCCAAGGTTGAGATAGTATAGGATTGTTCATCATGCCTGAAGAAGATTTTTACTGGAAACCCCCATCTGTATTTGATGTTATGGTGCCTCAGGGTTTGTGTCATCTGTTGAAAGGATCTCCTTTTTGCAAGAGTATGGAGAGACAGATCTGGGAAAATTTGTAAATTCTGGTAGGGCTCATTAAGAGGTTTATTGATGAAAGATGCTCTGAGGATCTTCTCCTTTGTTGTATAGTAGTGGAGCCTTATGATTACATCTCTTGGGGCGTCGGATGGCGAATTACGAGAGCGTAAGGCTCTGTGGGCCCTATCAATTATGAGATCTGAAGCAGGGATTACACCTAGTAAGCTTTTAAAGAGATCTAGTAGATAGCTGTTAAGATCCGCTGATGGTATTTCCTCTGCTATCCCTCTGATTCTCAAGTTATTCCTACGAGACCTGTCCTCCAGATCAGCCATTTTAACTTCCAGGTCTGAAATCTGCTCTGCTAAACTCTGGGAATATGCAGGGAGGTTGGTGTGGTCTACAGATAGCTCTTCATGTTTTTTCTCCAGGGTTTCGGTTCTTTCTCCCAATGTAGAGATCTCTCTCTTCAACTCACTGACAGATTGGCGTAGATCTTGTCGAATGGAGGAATAGTGGGTGTCCATTTTGTCTGACAGGGACTTGATAGACTCGAAAAAAGTTGACTGGGAAAGTGCTGTTTGATCTTTAGTCAGATTGTTGTCTTTCGGGCGTCTGTGTAGTGAGAAGTTAGAGTCTCTCGAGTCTTCCTCTGAGAGGTCAGGGTCAGAGGTATGTTTACTGTGGAAGTGGTCTGTTAGGGTCCTCTTAGGGATTTCCTGGTGCTTCGGTTTCCGTTTACCGGATTGTGCCATTTTG
Organism: Bombina bombina; assembly: GCF_027579735.1. Classification (NCBI taxonomy): domain Eukaryota; kingdom Metazoa; phylum Chordata; class Amphibia; order Anura; family Bombinatoridae; genus Bombina; species Bombina bombina. Next base: position 34,303,799 of record NC_069503.1, read on the forward strand.
AACAATGTGTTATTCTGTGTAGGTATAACCTCAAACAAAGAAAGAGTGATGAACAATTGGGCTGAAGGAGATGGGTGCTCTGCTCTAGAGATGTAACCTGGGGGAGTTTAAGTTGGCACCTCACATGGTTGAGGGTCTAGCCCTGCATTTTTCTCTGGGGTTACTGTAGTGAAAGTAGTGAAAGTCTCCTTAGTCGTGTACCAGGAATATTACCCAGGTGTGGGAATGTGGTATAGTTGTTAGTGAAGGGCTCTCTGAGGGTGAGATTCTTATCAGGTTAGCTTAGCAGATTGGGTCTTCTAAAGTACCCCCCTCCAGGGGAGTTGCCACCTCTGGGCGAGTCTGGAAAAGGAGAGGTGGTTATGACCCGCAACTAGTTGTAGCTGCGGGAAAGGGGAGGAGGGGGGAGTAGATGCAAGTAATGTGCGACTAAGTATATGCGCTTGCTTCGTGTTCTTGTGAGGGGCAGCTGTCCTTCTGGGAAAGTTAGTTTCAGAAATATCAAATCTGAGGCTAAGTCGCGATGAAATCCGACTGGAAAGGAGGGGGAGAGTAAATTTGTCACTGATAGGAGTGTCTGATAGCTGTTATTTCAGGTCTGTTATCAGAGTACAGGTGTCTTTACACTTCCCTATATATATATATATATATATATATTTTTTTTTTTATTTTTTTTTTGTCTCCTTCTTCCCTCTTCTGCCCCTCTCTTCTTTTCCTCCTAATTTCTCTCTTGCCACTTCCCCCCTCACTCTTATTAATGTTTAGTATTCCTTTCTCCTTAGTCTCAGTAGGAGGCTATCCTCAAAGCTGTGCAAGTGATGGGAAAGATAGCAGGGACAGTGTCAGAAAGAGTGATGGGGTTAGTGCAGGTTGAAATGATTTTAGTGCAGTTTTACTGTAAGTAATGGAGTTATCACTCCTTATCCTTCAGGACAGCTCTTCTGACAGATTAGGATCTTGCAAATTAGGGTAATTTAGTGTGTTGAGATGAGAAGTGTTCCTTAATTTCTCTGTGCTAGCTAAATGAGCAGGGGCTTAGAAAGAGAGTGTAGGGTTTTATATCCCTCTCTAGCCCTTCAGGTTGCTGCCAGGTAAAATGGCGTCTGTTCGCGCCAAAACAGAACAAGAAAGGGAGCGATCACTAATATGGCCCTGCTCTGTAGTAGTAATCCCTCGAGTCAGGTGCTTGGTGGCATGAAGGGTCTAGTTTGATTCTCTAGGGGGTAGCCCCGGTGCGTTATGTACAAATGAAGCCGGCTTCTCACCTGTTATATTAAGCGGCGGTAGTCTGGGCTGCGGTTTGGATGGGGGAACCCCCGGTCTTCCGGTGACTTGTTTTGCGGCTACCCGCTTCAGGAGTTGTATTCCGTGTATCCCCCACTGGGAGAGAGGAGGTCCGATGTCTAGCTGGCGTGGGTGAGAAGCTTCTAATAGCTAGCAGCTGAGGTCGGTCTGTAGAGCCAGGAGTTCCGTGACAGCAGTGTCGCGGTGTGTGGGCACAGTGCAGTCGGCGGCTCAGTAACTTCTGCTTAGGTAGGAGCTCAGACTGCGTTATTTGTTAGTCAGGTCTGTTCTTAATCCGTAGGTCGGGAAAAGAGGGATATTTGTAGGGATTTGTATAGGGTTATAACGATTTTTAGGTTATAAGGGCTGAAAGCTGAGCGGAGCTCCTGCAATACACGACCGCTCAGTGTAACAGTTGGCTCCGCCCCCCAAGAGTTTGATATTTTAAATGGTACCGGTGTGTACTATTTACTCTCTAGCAGAAAGGAGATGAAGATTTCTGCATGGAGGAAGATGATTTTAGCATGTTGTAACTAAAATCCACTGCTGTTCCCACAAAGGTCTGAAGAGTGCAAGAAAACTTCAGTTGGGGGGAACGGTTTGCAGGTTAGGCTGCAATAAGGTATGTTCAGTCATTTATTTCTAGACAAGACTGTGATACTGCTAGAAAAGACTGATAATATCCCCATGAGGGAAGGGTAAGCTGTATTCAGAGACTAAGTATGGAATTTCAAGCTTACATAACAGGGCTAGTTTATGCTGGTTGACACTACTTTCTTGGCAAATGGTTTTTATTGCAAATATTGTTTTTTTGAGACACTTTGAAGGTTCCTTTGGCTTTCTTTCAGGGGTTGTTACCCACATGGCTATTATTAAAACACTCGGGAGTGTCTCTTTAGGCCTCACAAGCACCGTAGTGAGACGGGAGGGGCCTAATTTCGCGCCTCAGATGCGCAGTTATATTTGACTAGAAGTTCAGGCTGTTTCACATGGAGGGTCCGGCTGCAGTTTGAGGGCCTATAAGAAGCTTTTTCCCCACAAATCTGGTTCCCAAGAGCAGGTAGGGCCACAGCAGAGCTGTGGCAAGGTGCTGACCATTTTTTAACTGTTTTTTTGGCTTACTGTCAATCCGGTTTGGGCATTAAGGGGTTAATCGTTTTTATTGCTATTGGTGCAATCTTACTAATGCTTTAGGTACATACTGTAAAAATTTTGAAAAGTTTGCTGCATTTTTTCACTGTTTTGCAAAATTGTGTGCCTTTTTTATCTCTTAAAGGCACAGTAACGTTTTTTTCAAAGTGTGTTTTTACTTGATTAAAGTGATTTCCAAGCCTGCTTGTTTTACTACTAGTCTGTTAAACATGTCTTACACCAAGGAAAATCCTTGTTCAATGTGTTTAGATGCCATGGTGGAACCCCCTCTCAGAATGTGTCCCACTTGTACTGATATGTCTATACACTTTAAAGAACATATTGTTGCACTTAAAAATGTGGTCCAAGATGACTCTCAGACAGAAGGTAATGAGGTTAGGCCGTCAACCTCTCCCCAAGTGTCACAACCAGTTACGCCCGCTCAAGCGACGCCTAGCACCTCTAGTGCGTCTAACTCTTTTACCTTGCAAGACTTGGCGGCAGTTATGAATAACACCCTCTCAGAGTTCTTATCTAAACTGCCTGTGTTACCTGCAAAGCGTGATAGCTCTGTTTTAAGAACAGATACTGAGCATTCTGACGCTTTAGTAGCCGTATCCGATATACCCTCACAATGCTCTGAAGTTGGGGTGAGGGATGTGCTGTCTGAAGGAGAAATTTCCGATTCAGGAAAGGTTTCTCCTAAGACAGATTCAGATATGTCGGCTTTTAAATTTAAACTAGAACACCTCCGCTTATTGCTCAGGGAGGTATTAGTTACTCTGGATGACTGCGATCCTATGGTGGTTCCAGAGAAATTGTGTAAAATGGACAAGTACCTAGAATTTCCTGTTTACACTGATGTGTTCCGGTCCCTAAGAGCATTGCGGATATTGTTACTAGGGAGTGGGATAGACCAGGTATTCCCTTCGTTTCCCCTCCTGTTTTTAAGAAAATGTTCCCCATATCTGACCCCATGCGGGACTGGTGACAGATGGTCCCTAAGGTGGAGGGGGCCATTTCTTCCCTTGCTAAACGCACAACCATACCAATTGAAGAAAGTTGTGCTTTCAAAGACCCTATGGATAAAAAATTAGAGGGTTTACTTAAGAAAATTTTTGTTCAACAAGGTTTTCTTCTCCAGCCCATTGCGTGCATTGTTCCTGCAACTACTGCAGCTGCTTTCTGGTTCGAGGCGCTGGAAGAACGGAGACCTCATATGAGGATATTATGGACAGAATTAAGGCTCTTAATCTGGCTAATTCTTTTATCACAGATGCCGCTTTACAAGTAGCTAAGTTAGCGGCAAAGAATTCAGGTTTCGCCATTTTAGCGTGCAGGGCGCTATGGCTAAAGTCCTGGTCGGCCGATGTGTCATCAAAATCCAAACTTTTGAACATCCCTTTCAAAGGAAAGACCCTCTTCGGGCCTGAATTGAATGAGATTATTTCAGACCTTCAAGATAAAAAACAAACAAGATAATTTTCGTTCCTTTCGGAATTTCAGGAGCGGTCTCGCTTCATCCTCCCCTGCTGCAAAGCAAGAGGGTACCGCTTCCCAACCAAGGTCAGCCTGGAAACCTTACCAGGGCTGGAACAAGGGTAAACAGGCCAAGAAGCCTGCAGCAGCCTCCAAAACAGCATGAAGAGGTAGCCCCAGATCCGGGACCGGATCTAGTAGGGGGCAGACTCTCTCTCTTGGCTCAGGCCTGGGCAAGAGATGTACACGATCCCTGGGCCTTAGAGATTGTATCCCAGGGATATCTTCTAGAATTCAAGGACTCCCCTCCAAGGGGAAGGTTCCACATTTCTCATCTGTCTACAGGCCAGACAAAGAAAGAGGCGTTCTTACACTGTGTAGAAGACCTACATACAATGGGAGTAATCCGCCCAGTTCCAATTGCGGAACAGGGGCTGGGTTTTTACTCAAACCTGTTTGTGGTTCCCAAGAAAGTAGGAACTTTCAGAAATCCTGGATCTCAAAATTCTAAACAAATTCCTCAGAGTCCCATCATTCAAGATGGAGACCATTCGGACAATCTTACCATTGATCCAGGAGGGTCAATATATGACCACCGTGGATTTAAAGGATGCGTATCTGCACATTCCTATCCACAAAGATCATCACCAGTTTCTCAGGTTCGCCTTTCTGGACAAGCATTACCAGTTTGTGGCTCTTCCTTTTGGGTTGGCCACTGCTCCCAGAATTTTCACAAAGGTGCTAGGGTCCCTCCTGGCGGTTCTAAGACCGCGGGGCATAGCAGTGGCGCCTTATCTAGACAACATCTTAATTCAGGCGTTGACTTTCCAATGAGCCAAGTCTCACATGGAAATTGTATTGGCCTTTCTGAGGTCTCACGGGTGGAAGGTGAACATCAAAAAGAGTTCTCTCTCCCCCCTCACAAGAGTTTCCTTCCTAGGAACTCTGATAGACTCGGTAGAAATGAAAATATTTCTGACGGAGGTCAGAAAGTTAAAACTCTTAACCACTTGCCGAGCCCTTCATTCCATTCCTTGGCCATCTGTAGGTCAGTGCATGGAGACAATCGGACTAATGGTAACGGCAATGGACATAGTCCCTTTTGCACGGATACACCTCAGACCACTGCAACTATGCATGCTCAAACAGTGGAATGGGGATTATGCAGATTTGTCTCCTCAAATACAGCTGAACCAGGGGACCAGAGATTCTCTTCTCTGGTGGTTGTCTCAGGATCACCTGTCTCAGGGAATGTGTTTCCGCAGACCATAGTGGATCATCGTAACGACCGACGCCAGTCTGTTGGGCTGGGGTGCAGTCTGGGACTCCCTGAAAGCTCAGGGCTTATGGTCTCGGGAAGAAGCTCTTCTCCCGATAAACATTCTGGAACTGAGGGCGATATTCAACGTGCTTCAGGCATGGCCTCAGCTAGCTGGGGCCAAATTCATCAGATTTCAGTCAGACAACATTACGACTGTAGCTTACGTCAATCATCAAGGGGGAACAAGGAGTTCCCTAGCAATGACGGAAGTAACCAAAATATTCAGGTGGGCGGAGGCTCACTCCTGCCATCTCTCAGCAATTCATATCTCAGGAGTAGACAACTGGGAGGCGGATTTTCTAAGTCATTAGACTTTTCACCCGGGGGAGTAGGAACTCCACCCAGAGGTATTTGCCCAGCTGACGTCAGAACACCAAACTTCCTCTTTACGGGTCCAGGTCCCGGGATCCCCAGGTGGTGCTGATAGATGCTCTAGCAGCGCCTTGGTCCTTCAATCTGGCCTATGTTTTTCCACCGTTTCCTCTCCTCCCTCGTCTGGTTGCCAGAATCAAGCAAGAGAGGGCTTCGGTGATTCTGATAGTGCCTGCGTGGCCACGCAGGACCTGGTATGCAGACCTAGTGGACATGTCATATGTCCCACCATGGACACTACCAATGAGGCAGGACCTTCTAATACAAGGTCCCTTCAAGCATCCAAATCTAATTTCTCTGCGTCTGACTGCTTGGAGATTGAACGCCGAATTCTATCAAAGCGTGGTTTCTCTGAGTCGGTTATTGATACCCTGATTCAGGCTAGAAAGCCTGTCACCAGGAAAATCTACCATAAGATTTGGCCAAAATATCTTTTTTGGTGTGAATCCAAGGGTTACTCATGGAGTAAGATTAGGATTCCCAGGATATTATCCTTTCTCCAAGAAGGATTGGAGAAAGGATTATCAGCTAGTTCCTTATAAGGACAGATATCTGCTTTGTCTATTCTTTTACACAAACGTCTGGCAGAGGTACCAGACGTTCAAGCGTTTAGTCAGGCTTTAGTCAGAATCAAGCCTGTTTATAGACCTGTGGCTCCGCCATGGAGTCTGAATTTAGTTCTTTCAGTTCTGCTAGGGGTTCCGTTTGAACCTTTACATTCCATAGATATTAAGCTTTTATCTTGGAAAGTTTTGGTAGCTATCTCTTCTGCTCGAAGAGTTTCAGAGTTATCTGCTTTACAGTGTGATTCACCTTACCTGGTTTTCCATGCAGATAAGGTAGTTTTGCGTACCAAACCCGGTTTTCTTCCTAAGGTTGTGTCTAATAAGAATATTAACCAAGAAATTGTTGTTCCTTCTCTGTGTTCTAATCCTTCTTCGAAGAAGAAACGTCTGTTACACAATCTTGATGTGGTTCGTGCTTTAAAGTTCTATTTACAAGCAACTAAGGATTTCGGACAAACACCTTCCTTGTTTGTTATCTATTCTAGTAAGAGGAGAGGTCAGAAGGCGACTGCTACCTCTCTTTCCTTTTGGCTGAAAAGCATAATCCATTTGGCCTATGAGACTGCTGGCCAGCAGCCTCCCGAAACATTTACTGCTCATTCTACCAGAGCAGTGGCTTCCACATGGGCTTTTAAAAAATGAGGCTTCTGTTGAACAGATTTGTAAGGCGGCGACTTGGTCTTCGCTTCATACTTTTTCCAAATTTTACAAATTTGATACTTTTGGTTCTTCGGAGGCTATTTTTGGGAGAAAGGTTCTACAAGCAGTGGTGCCTTCCGTTTAAGGTACCTGTCTTGTCCCTCCCTTCATCCGTGTCCTAAAGCTTTGGTATTGGTATCCCACAAGTAAAGGATGAATCCATGTACTCTATACATCTTACAAGAGAAAACAGAATTTATGCTTACCTGATAAATTACTTTCTCTTGTGATGTATCAAGTCCACGGCCCGCCCTGGCTATTAAGTCAGGTAGCTTTTTTGTTTAAACTACAGTCACCACTGCACCCTATGGTTTCTCCTTTTTCTTCCTAACCTTCGGTCGAATGACTGGGGGGTGGAGCTGGAGGGGGAGCTATATGGACAGCTCTGCTGTGTGCTCTCTTTGCCACTTCCTGCTGGGAAGGAGAATATCCCACAAGTAAAGGATGAATCCGTGGACTTGATACATCACAAGAGAAAGTAATTTATCAGGTAAACATAAATTCTGTTTTTATGCAACCTAAATTCTCTTGCGCTCCTGTATGAGGAAAGAATACAATCATAACATTATTAAATCTACAAAATCTCTTTAAAGGTAAACACATCTTTATGGTAAGATAATTCCCTTCACTGTCAAACACCTGGAATTACAAATCCAAATAGCAAATACCATACCCGTTAAATAAGAGAAAATACATATGCTTTATAAAAGATATGGTAAGTAGAAAATATATCATCAGTATCAGTATAACTATACCACACCCAAAACTCATATTTCTCTTTATAATTGTTACAAATATCTAACTGAGGCGTGTCCTTAATCTTTATTTTAAGTAGTTTGATTTATACACTACGGAATGATTGCAATGGGCAATTCCTACAAAAAACTTATTCTCATACCTTTCTCCATTGTAAGACACATCAAGGTTTAAAGTCACACCCCTATCTGGAAGATTACTTTGTTTATGTACATAAACTACAGTGTGTACTAATACAAATAAAGCATACTTTTCAGCAGACAAAGCTATATGACTTCTTATAATCAATATGATTCATAAAAATAACAATTTAAAAGAGAATATAAAACAAGCAATATAAGTAAATAAGTTAAAACAATACTCCCCTAATTTTGCTGGGGATGCTCTGTAGTACCATAACAGGTACATAACTCCTACATACAAGGCACAGTCCAGAGAAGGATAGTCTTTATGTCCTGAAGACACACATCATAGGAAACAGTCATAGGTTGTCCAGAGTCCAGTTCTGGGGTTTGGTACCAGCTTGCAATGCAAAGAATGGGTCCAAAGATATTGTTCAGCAACTTTACTGCAGTATGGTGGTTTAACAAACTTGTCAAAGTCTTTGTTTGTTTCTTCTTTTTATTTCACCTAAGCACCAGGCATTTCTTTATGTAAAAGTTTTACTTGCATTCAATCTTCAATCATTTGCAGAGTGCACTATAGAAATGTATCTGTACAGCTTAATCTAAGTATAGAAAACTCAAAAAAATCATTTAGTTAGTTTCTTTTTTTTTTTCTGGATACAGCTCCATGATCTCATCCTGCAAATGCAAATATTTTGTTAATAATATTCTTACTTAAAAAACTCTTATTTAAATCCCATAAATAAAGATACTCCTCAAATACCCCCTCCCTTTGTTCACGTGAAACACCCCATGTGTCACGCAAAAACAATATGACCGCAAGCTAAAAGACAATCCATACACTCCTAAAAGAAGTAGTATACTATTGTTAAAATCAGGCAACATCAAATATACCTCAATATTCCATTCATACAGCGCCCTTCCATCCACATATTACTTAAAAAATCATAATATTCTCTTAGAAAAAACTTAAAACCAACTGTCCATTGCACAAAACAAAACATTGACAGCACAAACTTTAACAACCACAATCAACCAGAAATGCAGCACATATACTTACATTCACTGAAACACAGCAATGAGAAATACTACATTCTAGCAAAACACTAAAAATAATTAAAATCCCATAACAACATTTTAAAGGGACAGTCAACATCGGAGGGTTTTTTTGTTTTAAAAGATAGATAATCCATTTATTACCCATTCCCCAGTTTTGCATAACCAACCCTGTTATATTAATACACTTTTTACCTCTGTGATTAACTTGTATCTAAGTATCTTCTGACAGCCCCCTAATCTCATGACATTTTATTAATTATCTATTGATTCATTTTACCCAATTAGTGCAGTGTCTGCCACAATCCATGGGCCTGATCACAATGTTATCTATATGGTTTACATGAACTAGCTCTCCCCTGCTGTGAAAAGCAAATAAAAAGGCATGTGATAAGATGCGGCCTTCAAGGGCTTAGAAAACATCACATGAGCCTTCCTAAGTTTAGCCTGCAACCAAGAACACCAAGAGAACAAAGCAAAACCGGCGACACAAGCAAATTGGAAAGTTGACCAAAATGACATGCCCCATGTGAAACATGAACTTTTTTTTTTTTTGTTCTTGACTGTCCCTTTAACTATGGTTTTGTAAAATTTACCCTGCACAATACTATGAGATCATGCTAATATAGCAATCACTTTAGAAAATCAATAAACTCTAGTTGCAAATTCACAAATAAAATCCCCAAACATGAATTGACAAAGAAAACACAAACAACTAAATACTATATTCTGGGAAAGGTCAGATAATAATATCACTGTCACATGCACAGTGCAAACCCACTGTTATAGAACCACGTTTATCACAAATAATTTGATTGGGGTTTTTTTTAATACAATTTGATATTCAACACTTTTTTGCAGCTCTCTGACTAAATATAACAATTTTATACAACAAAAGGGAAATTTCTGAAAATAATAATAATTTACACTAATAGATTAAAAGGAAAATTTACCAAAATGTCCTCCCCTTTAAACTGTTACCAATGATTCATTTTACTTAAAGGAATATATGTAATTGTGACAAGTAGCTCCTTTATCCCTACCCTGGCATGTGAAATAGCTGATTTAGCCTGTAGCTTAGCCACTTATAGTAAAAATGTTATACTGGAGTCTCATCTATTGAATAGCCTAAGTAAACAGTCAGGAAAATAAATCACACTCTCCATAGGGCACAGGATAATATAAACTGGCAATTTTCCATTGTTCTGTCTAAGCACTGAGCTCTGATTTTCCAGACACATATAAGATAAGAAACAAAATCAGATATGATGTTACCTGAAACTCAACCCATTGTAATAGGTAGTGATTTAAAAGCACAAAACCAGCTACTTCTTATATACGAATAAACCTGCAAATGCAAATTCTCCTAAATTTGTATACTATGTTACTGGTACAACAAGTCAATGAAAACACCTTAATCTAAAAACAGTTTTCCAGTGTACTGTCCCTTTAAGGGCTGACCAGTTATAATATGGATATGACATATATAACTGAGCCATGATTAGGAAACTTGTATTGTTTACCATTACATTTTACTTCTCTACTGTATCATAACCTGCATATATGTAAATGAGAGCCATCACAGCATAAATAATAATACACAGAAATATGTTACCAGTTAAATTAAAACTCTACGGAATTACTCTACTTGCAACAGAAACAGACCCAAAAACTTTAGACACATTTAATAACATACAGCGTATAGTCTTTTCCTATCTCTTTTTTTTCACAAACTCTTCTTTTGTATTTAGCAGACTTAAAATCACGTCCATCTTCTAACTTACTTACAAATTCCTTAGTTCACTTGCAAAAACAATTCATTTCATGTGCCTTTAACACATCAAATCTCTCATCAATCCTATTACTGACACACAGAATTAAGCATTGTACACATTTTTATTATTACATGACTATAAAATCAAGTTACAGCAATAACAAACAAATCATTACAGCATCAGCTTTCTTAACTAAGAAACACTGATACACACACAAGCTTATATCAACTTGCATACCGTAAATTCACTCCCATCATTCAGCAATTTTAACAAACTGCAAACTTTTAAAGATACAGAAAACATATTTTATAATTGCTCTATCTCTGTAAGGAAAACACATATTTATAAGTGACAAAATAACAAGATAAAACTCTACTAAATTTAAAATGTATTTTTAGGAGTGTCCAAAATTATTCAGAATGGCCATTTCCAAACATTTTAAGACGTCTAACAAATAATAAGACAAGATCATAAATCCTTTGAACTTCAGTAGAGAGCTTTACAAGTAACAAAAACACAGTGAAACACTTCTAACACATAAATTACACAGAAAGGGATTTTACATACAACGCTATTTTTCAAGATACATCCTTACATCTCACATTGCAACATTTTTGTATAAGAGTTAAAGGGACATTAAACACTTTGAGATGGTAATAAAAAAAGATAAATTGTATTTATAAAAAAAACTCTGCAATATATTTTTATTATTTATTTGATCCCCCTTTCCTGTTACTCCATTCTCAAATTGTGAGCTTTTCAATTCCTGTTAGAAATTGAAGTGCAGAACACTGTTACATTCCACACAGCCATTGGCTGCACACTCTAGTGACCTATTTATAACTGTCCCTAATTGGCTACAGCAGAGAAGGTAACCTAAGTTACAACATGGCAGCTCCCATTGTTTTATAGACACTAAAACTTTACACTTATTTTGTCAATATTTAAACAGCTAATTAAACTTTAAAAAATACATCTACATGTTAGACTCAGATTAATCTTTTATTTGAATGCATCATTCTATCTAGCATTTATTTAGTGTCCCTTTAAGTCAAAAAGTCAGCCATAAATTATTTTCCGTCAGTAGACTAAGGTCTGTGAGTCCGTTTCTGCACAGCATCTCATGAGACTATTGCCAAGAGCTCTTGAAAGAAAAAAATATCTCTCTCATCACATTCCTTCACATTCAAGCAACAGCAGACTAACTGCTAGATTACAAGTTTTTGTCGGTAAGGCTTGCGGCTCTAACGCTCTTTTTTTTTTTTCCATCGCTCCCTTAAGCCAACGCTGGTATTACAGGTTTTTTTTAAACCTGGCGTTAGCCGCAAACAGGTGAGCGTAGAGCAGAATTTAGCTCCACATCTCACCTCATTACCAGCGTTGCTTACGGTAGCGGTAAGCTGCCTAAACGTGCTCATGCACTATTTCCCCATAGGAAACAATGGGGCTGAGCTGGCTGAAAAAAAACCTAACACCTGCAAAAAAGCAGCGTTCAGCTCCTAACGCAGCCCCATTGTTTCCTATGGGAAAATAAAAAATATGTCTGCACCTAACACCCTAACATGAACCCTGAGTGTAAACACCACTAATCTTAAACTTATTAACCCCTAATCTGTCGCCTCTGACATCGTTGCAACCTGCATTATACTATTAACCCCTAATCTGCCGCTCCAGGCACCGCCGCCACCTACATTATACTTATAAACCCCTAATCTGCTGCCCCCAACATCGCCGACACCTACATTATAGTTATTAACCCCTAATCTGCCCCCCCAACATCGCCACAACTATATTAAATTAATTAACCCCTAATCTGCCACCGCCAATGTCGCCGCCACTATAATAAAGTTATTAACCCCTAAACCTAAGTCTAACCCTAACACCCCCCTAATTTAAATATAATTTAAATAAATCTAAATAAAATAACTACAATTAAATACATTATTCCTATTTAAAACGAAATAGTTACCTATAAAATAAACCATAAGATAGATACAATATAACTAATAGTTACATTGTAGCTAGCTAAGCATTTATTTTTATTTTACAGGCAACTTTGTATTTATTTTAACTAGGTACAATAGTTATTAAATAGTTATTAACCAGGCTAGGGCACCCGATATGGAAGTGGATGGTAGCCGAGACAGCAACACCTCCTCCCCGGGGACTATGACCTCCAGTCTGGATTCTCAAATCCAATGGAGAATATCCCTCTTGGGACCCAACCCATCCCCAGAAGCTGTCACTAGGACTATATCCGAGGCCAGCTAGGTTTGCATGCTGAAGGTCCAGAAAGATCTGGGGGAGCCGTGTTATTTCCCCAAGAACCCGAGCTAAGATCCAGGAAACTACCTAATGAGGCTTTCCGGGCATTTAAGGATGATGTGGCCGAGTGGACCCACTGGTTAGCCTGCTCCTTGAACTCTTGGATTACAGGTTGCCACGTAACCACCCTGGAGTAGGCACTGCAGCTCATCCTCCTGGAGCAATTTTACTCCCACATCCCAGCCGAGATCTGGGACTAGATTAAGGTTAAAAAAAACAATGACTGCTGAACAGGCATCCATCCTGGCCAACCAATATGTGGATGACTGGCACCAGACCCTTGCCACCCTGGCTCCAGGCCAGGCTCCAGTACCTACCCGATAACTGCAACCTCATGCAACCCCTGCTCCCCAGGTTGGATGCACTGACTCCCGCAAGTGTTTTGAATGTGAACAGGTGGGACACCTCTGACACCACTGCCTGCACAAGGTGACCGCAGCCTCTCCACACATGCAGCCAAGACACCCCCAATACTGCAGTGCGCTTGAGCCATAACCCCAAGCGGCTGCCCACTACACTTATGAGGACCATCCCGACCCCTCTGTCAAATGGGCCAATGAGGAGATTGGGGTCCTGCAGGAGGTGGGAACAGGATCAGTGGACAATTGCCAACATTCTTGCCAGTAAGTCCTGGTCAACGGACAGGCTGCCCAGGGATTAAAAGACCAGTCAACATTGTAGATTTGCATGATTAGCAAATGCATGATAAGAAGATAATGCAATAGCACTTAGGGGCATATGTATCAAGCTACGAATGGAGCTTGATGCCCCGTGTTTCTGGCGAGCCTGCTCCATAACCTGTCTGCCTGCTCTGAGCAGGCGGACAGACATCGCCAAAATACAACCCGATCGAGTATGATCGGGTTTATTGACACCCCGTCTGCTGGCGGCCTATTGGCTGTGAGTCTGCAGGGGGCGGCGTTGCACAAGCAGCTCTTGTGAGCTGCTGGTGCAATGCTGAATATGGCGAGCGTACTGCTCGCCGTATTCAGCAAGGTCTGGCGGACCTGATCCGCACTGTCGGATCAGGTCCCCTAGACCTTGATAAATATGCCCCTTAGTCTGAACTTCAGATGAGTGGTAGATTTTTGTTAAATAAATTGCAAAGTTAGGTCTATTTTTGATAGACTGCGCAATGCGAATTTTAACTGCAATATTGTCTTTAAGGGTTATGACTATGTGTAATCATGTGTCTATTATACTGTAATATTATTAAATATTGTAAAACTAATGTATAAAGTGCAAAATTATGCAATTAAATGGCGATAAAAAGGTTAATGTCTCACAGCAGCCATATTGATTATGGAAAAATTGCCATTTTAACAAACTTGGTAGAGGACTTTGCAAGGAGCATAAGTGCAAAATTGCGGTTTATTGCACTAAGCGGTTTAAGAGAAGATGTTTAAAGATTTTCGCAAAATGCAAGATGGCTGCTACATCATGTGACCAAGGCACTTCTGTTGAGCAATGGCAAATCTAGATCATAGCAGCACTAAGCACAGCAAGTTTCAAAGTTGCAACATAAGCAGTTCCAGAGTTAAAGATTATTAAGCAGTTCTCAAAATTTGTCGCATAAATCCATATGGCTGCGTAACCTTATGAGCTATGAGTTCAATATTGCATGAGATGTAGCAGAGCAATAGGCTGTATCAGAATACCTGATTACAAGAGTTTAGCATAAGTAATTTGTGTTTTGTGAGCAATTGACTCAAAAGAGGCAGTATTGAATTACAAATAATTACGCTAAACTTAAAACCGATATTGCTGCCGCATCATGTGACTGATTCTCTCCTAATGAGCAATTGTGAATCTAGGTCACAATATAAAACTGTACAGCAAATTTCACAGTTCTTACATAAGCGGTTGCAGAGAAAATAGACTTTCGAAATTTTCGCGAAAACCAAGATGACTGCCCGATCGTAAGATATACAGCCTCCATATTACGCACAAAAGATTTTTGCAAAATGCAAGATGGCTGCTACATCATGTGACTAAGGCACTTCTGTTGAGCAATGGCAAATCTAGTTCATAGCAGCACTGAGCACAGCAAGTTTCAAAGCTGTAACATTAGCAGTTCCGGAGATAAATATTATTAAGCGTTTATTGAAATTTGTCGCAAAAAACAATATGGCTGTGTAACCTTATGACCTATGAGTTCAATATTGCATGAGATGTAGCAGAGCAATAGGCTGTACTAGCATACCTGATTTCAAGAGCTTTGCTTTAGCAGTTCAAAAGTTATGGGCAATAGAAAAAGTGGCGTAATAATAATAATAATAAATATAGCTGCAAGCAGCAACAGAGGTGGCCAAGTGCATCGCCTTTGCAATGGCATTCAAGCAGCTAAGTCACAATATAAAGCTTTAACGCAAGTTTTTACATTTCTAACATAAGCAGCTGAAAAAAAAACATTTTCGAAATGTATGAATTTTTCAAGATGGCTACTCTACCATATGACCACATTAGTTCTCACCATAGATGGCAAAAATAAAGCAATTTTGTTAAACGGTTTTTGTTTTATTATTAATTAAAAAATATTGTTAGGCATTTTTTAACAATTCAAAATGGCTGTCAAACCACATGACCTATCAACTTCTCTTGAACAAATCTGAATGTTAGTCATAAGATAACTCTATAAACAAAATTTCAAGTCTGTCCCATAAGTGGTTTTGGAGAAGAAGATTTTTGTAGTTTTAACAACAGCGCATACGAAACAAAATGGCCGCCAAGCTATGCAATGTATGGCTTTCAAATTGCACATACTAATGCTCACTATAGACCTCTACAATTTGCAGAAGTTTCATGAAAATTTGCAAATGTTTTATTTCATGAAGGCGACTGCGCAGTGCAAATTTTGACTGCAATATTGTCTTTAGAGGTCATGACTATGTGTAATCATGTGTCTTCTGCACTGTAATATAGTTAAATAGTGTAAATATAATGCATAAAGTGCAAATTTACGCAATTAAACAACGATATAAAGGCAAATGGATCATAGCAGCCATGTTGATTATAGAAAATTTACAGTTTTAACAATCTTGGTAGAGGACCTTGCAAGGAGCACATGTGCACAATTGCCCTCTATTGCACTTAGCGGTTTCAGAGAAGAAGATGTTTAAAGATTTTTGCACATTTCAAAATGGCAGATCATGTGACTAAATCATTTCTCTTGAACAAACTTTATTCTAGGTCAGTACAGCAGTACACACAGCAAGTTTCACAACTGTAACGTAAGCGGTTCCGGAGTAGAAGATTTTCAAGCGTTTGTCAAAATTTGTCGCAAAAAGCAATATGGCTACTAGATCACATGACCTATGAGATTTATGTTGCATAGATTTATGCACAGCATAGATCTCTAGCATTGTGCCAAGTTTTATGAGTTTTAGAGTTATGCTGTTGTTTTTATAAGCATTTGAAAAAAACAACGGCGGAAAAATAATAATAATAATAATAATTAAAATAATAATAATAAAACAGCAAAAACAATAGGTGTCCAGCACTATAGTGCTTGGCCACCTAAAAATAATAATAATAATCCTGACAATAACAATAGGTTGTCCTGCAACTTCGTTGCATGGCCACCTAAATATAGCTGCAAGCAGCAATAGAGGTGGCCACGCGCATCGCCTTTGCATTGGCATACAAGCTGCTAAGTCACAATATATAGCAAATTTCACAGCTTTAACATAAGCGGTTGCAAAGATATTACATTTTCGAAATGTTCGCGTAAATCAAGATGGCTGCCTGATCATAAGATATACAGCCTCCATATTATGCACAATAATGCTCACCATAGATGTCAATAAACATGGCAAAAATAAAGCATTTTTGTCAAATGGTTTTTGTTTTATTATTAATTTAAAAATATCATTAACCAATTTTGAACAATTCAAAATGGCTGCCAAACCACATGACCAATTGACTTCTCTTGAACAAATCTGAATATTGGTCATAAGATAACTCTATAAACCAAGTTTCACGTCTGTCTCATAAGCGGTTTCGGAGAAGAAGATTTTTGTAGTTTTAAAAACAGCGCATACGAAACAAAATGGCCGCCACACTGTGTAATGTATGGCTTTCATATTACACACACTAATGCTCACCATAGACCACTAGAATTTGCACAAGTTTCATGAAAATTTGCAAATGTTTTATTCCACGAAGGCGACTGCGCAATGCGAATTTTAACTGCAATATTGTCTTTAAGGGTTAGGACTATGTGTAATCATGTGTCTATTACACTGTAATATTGTTAAACATTGTAAACCTAATGTATAAAGTGCAAATTACGCAATTAAATGGCGATAAAAAGGTTAATGTCTCACAGCAGCCATGTTGATTATGGAAAAATCTCAATTTTAACAAACTTCGTAGAGGACCTTACAAGGAGCATATGTGCAAAATTGCGCTTTATTGCACTAAGCGGTTTAAGAGAAGAAGATGTTTAAATATTTTCTCAAAATACCAGATGGCTGCTACATCATGTGACCAAAGCACTTCTGTTGAGCAATGGCAAATCTAGGTCATAGCAGCACTGAGCACAGCAAGTTTCAAAGTTGCAGCATAAGCAGTTCCAGAGCTAAAGATTATTAAGCAGTTCTCGAAATTTGTCGCAAAAAACAATATGGCTGTCTAACCATATGACCTATGAGTTCAATATTGCATGAGATGTAGCATTGCAATAGGCTGTACCAGCATACCTGATTTCAAGAGTTTAGCATAAGTAATTTGTGTTTTATGAGCAACTGACTCAAAAGAGGCAGTATTGAATTACAAATAATTACGATAAACATAAAACCGATATTGCTGCCGCATCATGTGACTGATTCTCTCCTAATGAGCAATTGTGAATCTAGGTCACAATATAAGACTGTACAGCAAATTTCACAGTTCTTACAGAATCAGGTGCAGAGAAAATAGTTGGCTGCCCAATCATAAGACATACAGCCTCCATATTATGCACAATAGTGTTCACCATTGATGTCAATAAACAAACATGGCAAAAATAAAGCAGTTTTGTCATATGGTTTTTGTTTTATTATAAATTATATATAATAGGTAAGAGGCGGCACTCACTGGTCTTTCCAAAGTGTACTTTAATAGAACAAAGTGAAGTTTCGGGGGGACACTCCCCTTCCTCAGACAAGCTTGTCTGAGGAAGGGGAGTGTGTCCCCAAAACTTTGTCTGAGGATGGGGAGTGTGTCCCCGAAACGTCACTTTGTTCTATTAAAGTACACTTTGGAAAGACCAGTCAGTGCCGAATCTTACCTATTGTAATTCAACCGTTGGCACCCTGGCGTTTGCTGTTGTGGTGAGAGTGCTCATTTTTATATATATATATATATATATATATATATATATATATATATATATATATATATATATGTGTGTGTGTGTATATATGTGTGTGTGTGTGTATATATATATATGTGTGTGTGTATATATATGTTTACTAGAAAGATTAGAAAAAGAAACAGTACAGTTAGTTAACAAATAATAAAGGGACAAATGATTAATATTGAAATACTCAGCATTGTATCACATACTCTATGTATCTAATAACATATTAATATTATACGTCTGTTTGCAACTAAATTATGTTAGAATAACACTGTCCATCAATAAACGCATAATATAAAGCTGTATCCTGAGATATTTTAGGACACAACAGAAACATTTCTCAAATTTAAATAAACCGTTTGTTTCCTCCTTACTTATCCATATGATAATCACACCCTGAGGGGGAGGCAGGGACTCTGTATTCATGTGACACCAGAGGGGACAATAGACATCTATATGAGAACAAAAGCCCAGGTGTGACCCTCTCATTGTCTCCCAACTGACAAGTTGTACTCATGTGAGTCACACAGAGAAAGGTGACACTCCCACATTAGTATAAATATCTGTGTAACACTCAGTGATATCACAGGAGGAACCAGAGAGACTTCATACTTACAGAGCTTCTGCTAAACGGTAATATGCAAAACCTGACATAAATCTTTATTAAAAGCCTCACACTGTTGTGTTTTATATAATGATGAGAAAATATTGTTCTGTATTTTGTTATGATAAAGATAAAATATTTCACTTCATATAAGAAACTGAGTTTATATAAAAAGTCAACTGTACTTATTTAATTTGTTTTCTATATTTTTCAGGCTGTGTTAATGAATTTAATGTTTAGTTATTTCATTTAAAAGGCTAATTTAATAGATAATGATTTATAGTTTTTGGTAAAATTAATGTTTTTAGCAGAACCAGACAATATTTTTAAGCTTGAGGAGGTCTGTCCGATAATACACTTGTGGGGGTTGTTCCTGTTATCCAATGAGCATCAGATTCTTAAAGGGACACTAAACCCAATTTTTTTATTTTATGATTCAGATAGAGCAGCACTTTTAAGCAACTTTCTATTTTACTCCTATTATCATTTTTTCTTCGTTCTCTTGCTATCTTTATTTGAAAAGGAAGACATCTAAGCTAAGGAGCCAGCAATATTTGGTTCAGGCCACTGGACAGCACTTGTTTATTGGTGCTGTCCAATCAGCAAGGACAACCTAGGTTGTGAACCAAAAATGGTCCGTCTTCTAAACTTACATTCTTGCTATTCAAATAAAGATAACAAGAGAATGAAGACAAATTGGTTATAGGAGTAAATTAGAAAGTTGCTTAAAATTGCAGCTCTATCTGAATCATAAAAGAAAAAAATGGGTTCAGTGTCCCTTTAAGTATCAGCCAATTAGAATCCTGTATTTCCCTATAGGTTTATAATTAAGTATCAGCCAATTAGAATCCTGTATTTCCCTATAGGTTTATAATTAACTATCAGCCAATTAGAATCCTGTATTTCCCTATAGGTTTATAATTAAGTATCAGCCAACCAGAATCCTGTATTTCCCTATAGGTTTATAATTAAGTATCAGCCAATTAGAATCCTGTATTTCCCTATAGGTTTATAATTAAGTATCAGCCAATTAGAATCCTGTATTTCCCTATAGGTTTATAATTAAGTATCAGCCAATTAGAATCCTGTATTTCCCTATAGGTTTATAATTAAGTATCAGCCGATTAGAATCCTGTATTTCCCTATAGGTTTATAATTAAGTATCAGCCAATTAGAATCCTGTATTTCCCTATAGGTTTATAATTAAGTATCAGCCAATTAGAATCCTGTATTTCCCTATAGGTTTATAATTAACTGTAGAGCCCAGATAAACCATTGTCATTTAATATTAGTGTGAAGCTGCTATTTGCTCCAGTAATAAATATCACTCAGCTTATGGCCCTGTTGTATCAGTCTCATCACATTTACTGATCTAATGATAAATATCTTGTGATCTGCATATTATTTTATTTCTAATGAGGTTACTTTATAATACATTTCTTATTTCTGTTAGCTGCACCTGTTTATCATCAGAACGTTTATCCCACTGATCTGTGACTGATTCTTGTTGTTAGTAAAGACCTTAGTAAGTGTATTCTGCACCTTCAGCTGCTGCTGTCACATGATCACAGACTTAAAGGGACAGTGTCCTGTAAATTTGGTTTCCCTTAAAATAACAAGAAACCCCAAATGTTTTTCATCATTTAAATAGAACAAATAATTTTCAACAACTTTCCAACTGACTTCTTTTATGATATTTTATTCATTCTCTAGGTATCCTTTATTCATATATGTCTGCTATTTCTGAACAAAGGGGATCCCAGAGAAGCATTTACAACCATTTGTGACATAATTGCTCAAACTGCTTGTAAATGATTTCAGTGAGAAACCTAAAATTGTGAAAAATTTAACGTTTTTTTTAATTTGATTGCATCTGGCGGTGAAATGGTGGCATGAAATATACCAAAATGGGCCTAGATCAATACTTTGGGTTGTCTACTACACTACACTAAAGCTAAAATTAACCCTAGAAGCTCCCTACATGCTCCCTAATTAACCCCTTCACTGCTGGGCATAATACACTTGTGGTGCGCAGTGGCATTTAGCGTCCTTCTAATTACCAAAAAGCAACGCCAAAGCCATATATGTGTGCTATTTCTGAACAAAGGGGATCTCAGAGAATAATTTACAACCATTTATGCCATAATTGCACAAGTTGTTTGTAAATAATTTCAGTGAGAAACCTAAAGTTTGTCAAAAAAATTGTGAAAAAGTGAACGATTTTCTTTATTTGATTGCATTTGGCGGTGAAATGGTGGCATGAAATATACCAAAATGGGCCTAGATCAATACTTTGGGGTGTCTTCTAAAAAAAAATATATATATGTTAAGGGATTTTCAGGGATTCCTGAAAGATATCAGTGTCCCAATGTAACTAGCGCTAATTTTGAAAAAAAGGGGTTTGGAAATAGCAAAGTGCTACTTGTATTTATGGCCCTATAACTTGCAAAAAAAGCAAAGAACATGTAAACATTGGGTATTTCTAAACTCAGGACAAAATTTAGAAACTATTTAGCATGGGTGTTTTTTGGTGATTGTAGAAGTTTGAAAAAGTGTGTTTTTTTCCATTTTTTCCTCATATTTTATAATTTTTTTTATAGTAAATTATAAGATATGATGAAAATAATGGTATCTTTAAAAAGTCCACTTAATGGCGAGAAAAACGGTATATAATATGTGTGGGTACAGTAAATGAGTAAGAGGGAAATTACAGCTAAACACAAACACTGCAGAAATGTAAAAATAGCCTTGGTCCCAAACGGACAGAAAATGGAAAAGTGCTGCGGTCATAAAGGGGTTAAGACAACTCAGCATTGACCAAGAGAAGGTAAAGGACTGGGGGTGGGGCGCATGACAAAATGTCTGACAGTGAGAATTAGTAGGAAGTACAATACCAATACTGCAGTATGCAATTTAACTTATATTTAAACAACTGATATTTAACATTTCTTTCAGGAGAAAATATTGTTTCATATAAATGACAGAAAACAAAGATTATAATATATTTGTAAAGTTGTGATATGGCCTCACTTAAATAGATTTTCTACCATTATGTTGTATAGCTCTGGGAAGATTCATATTTAAGGGGCAATTATAACACCCACAGAGCTAACTGTACTAAATGCTTGTGCTGAATCAATAGCACATATGTAATAACCTAAACAGCTGATCTGTATCACATGTAATGTAATTATAACACTCACAGAGCTAACTGTACTAAATGCTTGTGCTGAATCAATAGCACATATGTAATAACCTAATCAGCTGATCTGTATCACATGTAATGTAATTATAACACCCACAGAGCTAACTGTACTAAATGCTTGTGCTGAATCAATAGCACATATGTAATAACCTAAACAGCTGATCTGTATCACATGCAATGTAATTATAACACCCACAGAGCTAACTGTACTAAATGCTTGTGCTGAATCAATAGCACATATGTAATAACCTAAACAGCTGATCTGTATCACATGCAATGTAATTATAACACCCACAGAGCTAACTGTACTAAATGCTTGTGCTGAATCAATAGCACATATGTAATAACCTAAACAGCTGATCTGTATCACATGCAATGTAATTATAACACCCACAGAGCTAACTGTACTAAATGCTTGTGCTGAATCAATAGCACACATGTAATAACCTAATCAGCTGATCTGTATCACATGCAATGTAATTATAACACCCACAGAGCTAACTGTACTAAATGCTTGTGCTGAATCAATAGCACATATGTAATAACCTAAACAGCTGATCTGTATCACATGCAATGTAATTATAACACCCTCAGAGCTAACTGTACTAAATGCTTGTGCTGAATCAATAGCACATATGTAATAACCTAAACAGCTGATCTGTATCACATGCAATGTAATTATAACACCCACAGAGCTAACTGTACTAAATGCTTGTGCTGAATCAATAGCACATATGTAATAACCTAACCAGCTGATCTGTATCACATGAATTGTTATGTGTGCCTTTAATGATACCATACGTACAGTTAATCAGAACCATTATTTATTATTATCTGTCTAAACCATTTAATATACTTTTTACAGACACGGCCAGAGCACTGAGAGATATCAGGTATTGATGTAACTGGAGTGAATAAGGGAACCTTCTTCCTGAGCACAGACATTGGAGCCGGTTATCAGCATGAACTCATATGTGTTAGGTGAGTAAATAGATATTATGCTGACTTTAATTACTGGGAAATAGAATAGATCACTCCTTACACAAATATTAACTATTATATTTATATCTGCATCTTTTAATAACATTTGTGTCAGTGATGTTATAAAGAAGGAGCAACCCCCATTGGGCTGAGGAGAAGGGTAAAAAATACTACTCCCCCCTCTGTCCTTTTAGAGAGATCATGACCAACAACTGCCTAACATCAGCCCCAGACCTGTTTAGTACTCAGAACACCTGCAACTCCTCCTTCCCCTGCCCTGACCTCACTCTTGGAACAACCATAACTTCACTGATGCCTACCTTGTTCCCATGTGTGTAAGGCGCACAACTCCCCTAGTGTTCCCCACAACAGAACCACCATTGATTTGTGTGTTTAATTTTACAGTGAGTATTATTAAACTAATAACGTTTTTGGCTGTTTATATAAATCAAACAACCACACCCTCTCAAAGCATCTCACACTGATTATTAGTCTGTGATAATTAAGACCTCATTTTCTCACCCAACTGGTTGTGCATGAACCAGGAGGACTGTATGTGCAGTTGCTTGTGCAATGTTAAATGAGGATGCCGGATGCTACCTCTCCAGCCCAGAATACAGATGTACTTGTTCCCTGGCTAAGAACATTATCCACACGCACCTTGTTTAATGCAGCCCTATAACTTGTTTTTATCAGTAATCAGTCATTTAGGTTGCTATGATGTAGTAATGTTTACATTCTATGTCAACCTTTTTAATTTGTGAATTTAAAAATACAAAATGGAAGACATTTTTTGTATAAAAAAATGTTTTTTTATTGAGATGGATTATACAGTATTATAAATAATAAACATTCTTATTTGTCTTCCATTTTCTATTTTTGTTAAATTTAAAAATACAAAATGGAAGACATTTTTTGTATAAAAAAATGTTTTTTTATTGAGATGGATTATACAGTATTATAAATAATAAACATTCTTATTTGTCTTCCATTTTTTATTTAGATGAACACATGAATAGTTCATATCTATCCTTCACTACAGGAAGCATCAGCATGATACAGCAAATTCCAAAAGTCTTAGACACTAATGACTATTCACAAACATTGGGGATATCACACCAGATATTTAAAGAAGATGGTGAATTGGCAGGAACTGGGAAGCGATCAGTTTGTACAGAGAGTAATTTAGTCATCAAACAAGAGGACAACATTTATGATTTATCTAGTGAAATTATTATCCCAGAGGATAAACCACACATATTAACTGAGTACTCAAAACATATTAAAGAAGGGAAAAGTCTACAGTCTAGCCAAATGATTCATACAATGGAGAAACCTTTCCAATGTACAAAGTTTGAGAAAAGCTTTAGATGGAAGTCTCATCTACTAGAACACCACAAAATTCACACAGGTGAGAAACCACACACATGTACTGAGTGCGGCAAATGTTTTACACAAATGGATAATCTGAAAACTCATAAAAAGATTCACACAGGAGAAAAGCCTTTCAGATGTACTGAGTGCGGCAAATGTTTTACACGAATGGATAATCTGAAAACTCATAAAAAGATTCACACAGGAGAAAAGCCTTTCACATGTACAGAGTGTGAAAAAAGTTTTATACAAAAGAATGATCTGAAAAAGCATGAAAGAATTCACACAGGAGAAAAAACTTTCCCATGTACAGAGTGTGGAAAATGTTTTACAGACAAGAGTGATCTGAAAAAGCATGAAAGGATTCACACAGGAGAAAAGCCATTCACATGTACGGAGTGTGGAAACAGTTTTACACAAGTGTGGAATCTGAAAAGTCATGAAAGGATTCATACAGGGGAAAAGCTTTTCACATGTACAGAGTGTGGAAAAAGTTTTACACAAAATAGTTATCTGAAATGTCATGAAAGGATTCACAAAGGAGAAAAGCCTTTTCCATGTACAGAGTGTGGAAAATATTTTACACTAAAGAGTAGTTTGAAAACTCATGAAAGGAGCCACACAGGGGAAAAGCCTTTCACATGTACAGAGTGTGGAAAATGTTTTACAGTGAAGAGTAATCTGAAAACTCATGAAAGGATTCACACAGGGGCAAATCCATTCACATGTACAGAGTGTGGAAAAAGTTTTACACGAAAGAGTAGTCTGAAAACTCATGAAAGGAGTCACACAGGAGAAAAGCCGTTCACATGTACAGAGTGTGGAAAAAGTTTTACACAAAAGAGTGATCTGAAAAAACATGAAAGTATTCACACAGGAGAAAAGCCTTTCACATGTACAGAGCATGGAAAAAGTTTTACACAAATGAGTGATCTGAAAACTTGTGAAAGGTTTCTTCCATTGTGAATCCTTTCACATGTTTAGAAAGTAGGGATGCCACCTTTTGCCCAACCGATTCCCTGGCACTTTGCAAATGGGTTTGTTTGGGGTGTGACTAGGTTTGTGGCGTCACCCAACCTTAATAAAATATATTTTACCAGTGTTAGAATGTTTAATTTAATACACACACAACAACGATAGCTAGATATATTCAGTTTGGTAGACAGACTGACAGAAAAATATATACATAAACAGAGACATTTTTATATATATATATATATATATATTTATATATATAAATATTTATATATATATATATGTGTGTGTTTGTATATATATATTCAAAAAACATTAGTAGATACAGACATAAACAGATGGATAGAAAATAGGCATAAAAGATAGACAGAGATATAAATAGATACAGACTAGTAGATAGTTACTTATATATAAACTGATTGACAAACAGACCAGTGGCATCACTAGGGGGTGGGGTGGGTGCAGACTACACCCGGGTGACACCCTCCAAGGGGTGACATCACCACATTAATTTAACATTCATTAACATGACAGTTTTTTTTTTCCTTTCCTAATGATGTGCTAGTGGCAGTGCCTTGTTAGAAAGAAGAGCCAAGGGGTCCACCATGCTAAGGCAGATACAGGGGGTGTTCAGCACAGAGGCAGTGTCAGCA
This sequence comes from Bombina bombina, assembly GCF_027579735.1. Taxonomy (NCBI): domain Eukaryota; kingdom Metazoa; phylum Chordata; class Amphibia; order Anura; family Bombinatoridae; genus Bombina; species Bombina bombina. The sequence goes on from NC_069503.1 coordinate 34,329,821, forward strand.
GGGGCCTGGGCTTCCCTAACTAAGCCTCGAGATTTAGTGACGTCATTACTGATGTATGGTGCTGTGCCACGCACAGGCTTTAAAGGGTCACTATACCCAAACATTTTCTTTCATGATTAAGGTAGAGAATATAATTTTAAACAACATTCCAATTTACTTCTATTACCTAATTTGCTTTATTCTTTAGATATACTTTAATGAAGAAATAGCAATGCACACAGTGAACCAATCACAGGCGGCATCTATGTGCAGCTACCAATCAGCAGCTACTAAGCATATCTAGATATGCTTTTCAGCAAAGAATATCAAGAGAATAAAGCAAAATAGATAATAGAAGTAAATTAGAAAGTTGTTTATAATTGTATGCTCTTTCTAAATCATGAAAGAAAGAAAAAATGGGTTTCATGTCCCTTTAACATTCCTCCAGACTGTTACCCTCGGCCACCCACAGTGCCTCCTCCATTTGAAGAAGTTTTGATTTTATTTCATGAGACACAACATCAGTATCCGGTACATACATGATCATAATCAGTTTAACTTAAATGGCTACTATAACCTACATGTATACTGGGTATGTAATATGTGTGCCATGTGATCATAATCAGTTTAATTTAAATGGCTACTATAACCTACATGTATACTGGGTATGTAATATGTGTGTCATGTGATCATAATCAGTTTAATTTAAATGGCTACTATAACCTACATGTATACTGGGTATGTAATATGTGTGTCATGTGATCATAATCAGTTTAATTTAAATGGCTACTATAACCTACATGTATACTGGGTATGTAATATGTGTGTCATGTGATCATAATCAGTTTAATTTAAATGGCTACTATAACCTATATGTATACTGGGTATGTAATATGTGTGTCATGTTCTGTAACTTGATATTATGTCTGTTAGATGTTTTCATGTTAGTTAGAAGCCACAAGAACTGATAATAGCACATCCTGTATATATAAAGGGAACATTATATGTCTGATAAATCCCTTTGTATCAAGAGCACAAGTGTTAGGTATATTTATACCATTGTGTGCATATATCATGTAATGCTGCTTTTTACTATATAATGATATACAATGTTTTTTTCATGCAAATAAAAAGTGATTGGAATCCAGACCAGTATTTTGTGTTTTATATAATTAAAAACACAATATCACAGAATAATTAGGAAAACATCATTAAAGACAGAAACCAAATCTGACAGTGAAAGTATCATGTGGACAAACCTTTTCTTATAGCAATATATGCTTAGCATTGTACATGTTATATACCAGAGGAATTACTGAGGGGGAACTGATTTTATTTAATGAGACACAATATCAGTAACCGGTACATTTGTGATCATAATCAGTTTAATTTAAATGGCTACTATAACCTACATGTATACTGGGTATGTAATATGTGTGTCATGTGATCATAATCAGTTTAATTTAAATGGCTACTATAACCTACATGTATACTGGGTATGTAATATGTGTGTCATGTGATCATAATCAGTTTAATTTAAATGGCTACTATAACCTACATGTATACTGGGTATGTAATATGTGTGTCATGTGATCATAATCAGTTTAATTTAAATGGCTACTATAACCTACATGTATACTGGGTATGTAATACAGGGAGTGCAGAATTATTAGGCAAGTTGTATTTTTGAAGATTAATTTTATTATTGAACAACAACCATGTTCTCAATGAACCCAAAAAACTAATTAATATCAAAGCTGAATAGTTTTGGAAGTAGTTTTTAGTTTGTTTTTAGTTATAGCTATTTTAGGGGGATATCTGTGTGTGCAGGTGACTATTACTGTGCATAATTATTAGGTAACTTAACAAAAAACAAATATATACCCATTTCAATTATTTATTTTTACCAGTGAAACCAATATAACATCTCAACATTCACAAATATACATTTCTGACATTCAAAAACAAAACAAAAACAAATCAGTGACCAATATAGCCACCTTTCTTTGCAAGGACACTCAAAAGCCTGCCATCCATGGATTCTGTCAGTGTTTTGATCTGTTCACCATCAACATTGCGTGCAGCAGCAACCACAGCCTCCCAGACACTGTTCAGAGAGGTGTACTGTTTTCCCTCCTTGTAAATCTCACATTTGATGATGGACCACAGGTTCTCAATGGGGTTCAGATCAGGTGAACAAGAAGGCCATGTCATTAGATTTTCTTCTTTTATACCCTTTCTTGCCAGCCACGCTGTGGAGTACTTGGACGCGTGTGATGGAGCATTGTCCTGCATGAAAATCATGCTTTTCTTGAAGGATGCAGACTTCTTCCTGTACCACTGCTTGAAGAAGGTGTCTTCCAGAAACTGGCAGTAGGACTGGGAGTTGAGCTTGACTCCATCCTCAACCCGAAAAGGCCCCACAAGCTCATCTTTGATGATACCAGCCCAAACCAGTACTCCACCTCCACCTTGCTGGCATCTGAGTCGGACTGGAGCTGTCTGCCCTTTACCAATCCAGCCACGGGCCCATCCATCTGGCCCATCAAGACTCACTCTCATTTCATCAGTCCACAAAACCTTAGAAAAATCAGTCTTGAGATATTTCTTGGCCCAGTCTTGACGTTTCAGCTTGTGTGTCTTGTTCAGTGGTGGTCGTCTTTCAGCCTTTCTTACCTTGGCCATGTCTCTGAGTATTGCACACCTTGTGCTTTTGGGCACTCCAGTGATGTTGCAGCTCTGAAATATGGCCAAACTGGTGGCAAGTGGCATCTTGGCAGCTGCACGCTTGACTTTTCTCAGTTCATGGGCAGTTATTTTGCGCCTTGGTTTTTCCACACGCTTCTTGCAACCCTGTTGACTATTTTGAATGAAACGCTTGATTGTTCGATGTTCACGCTTCAGAAGCTTTGCAATTTTAAGAGTGCTGCATCCCTCTGCAAGATATCTCACTATTTTTGACTTTTCTGAGCCTGTCAAGTCCTTCTTTTGACCCATTTTGCCAAAGGAAAGGAAGTTGCCTAATAATTATGCACACCTGATATAGGGTGTTGATGTCATTAGACCACACCCCTACTCATTACAGAGATGCACATCACCTAATATGCTTAATTGGTAGTAGGCTTTCGAGCCTATACAGCTTGGAGTAAGACAACATGCATAAAGAGGATGATGTGGTCAAAATACTCATTTGCCTAATAATTCTGCACTCCCTGTATGTGTGTCATGTTCTGTAACTTGATATTATGTCTGTTAGATGTTTTCATGTTAGTTAGAAGCCACAAGAACTGATAATAGCACATACTGTATATATGTGCATGTACACATATTAACACATAAATATATATCTATACAAGCATATACAAGTATATACATATATATTTACAGGAAACAAACAGTTCCATTTGACCCCAATGTAAAGACACTTTTCAGCCTATTATTATTCTTTAATATTTTGTTTAGCCTAATTATTTTTCGAACACTCCACACCGACCAACTGTATCCCCTTATAACTGCTTTGTGCAGTTACTTTATTAAAAAATAAAGATGCTACTATGTTATTTTTTATTAAAGAACACTACTCTAAAATTTGATAGCAATTGGGGGACATTTAGAAAACTAACCAAAGATCTGGGGAGAGATTACATATACGTCGCAGGCTTCAGTGCAAGCGCTGAAACCCGTGCCGCCCGTAATTTTTCCTCACACATATTACATATACGTATTACATATACGGCGAGGTCAGATGCTAGACTGGCGTAAGTAGAACAAACTGGCGATCTTCAAAAAATGTGCGCAAATACACATTTCTGTCATTGCAAGTAACTTACGCCAGTATTATGTCTGCGTAAAGTGTCAATAAAGAGTATTGATATGCAAATGAGGATAACACATGTAAAAACAAAACCAGAATTAAACTAAAAATGTGACACTTAATTTCGCTATTCAAATTCCATATATAAATCCATGTGCAGCCACCATATTCTTTAGTGTGCTTGGATTGTTTGCTGAGCTACAGCATACGGCTCAGGAGTGGAGGATTAGTGAGAGTAGAGAGAGAGGCGCAAGCAAAGTAAATAATTAGTAAGGTCGCATTGGTGGATTGAGCAAACGTGTACACTTAGCAACCTGAGGGTTGCAGTTTCGAATCCTGGTGAGGTCCACTCAGCCTTTCATCCTTCCGAGGTCGATAAAATTAGCAGCGCCTTGAGACCCTTACGGGTGATTACCCAATACATACATACTTACGTACACATATTCTGACATATTATATACATAAATATACAATTACACCACACTTTTTATTTTATTTTTACAGTTTGAGTGTTTGGTGGTGATTGTGTGTGACTGAACAGGGAGTGAGTAGGAGTGTGTGTAGTGTAATTAGTGTGAGGATGGCGGGAAGAGGTAGGAATGAGGGGAGGAGTGTAGAGGGGAGGTGGGGAGAGGAGTGGCAGAGAGATGAGTATTGGAGAGGACAGGATGAGCAGTGGGCCCCCCCCACCGACAAGGAGTAAGTGGAATGGGGAGAGGGAGAGCCAGAAGGGATGATGGGAGGAGAGATGCAATAGAGCGATATTACTAAAAATAGGTATAAGGTGCGCTAGGACATAAAGAAACCAAACTCCCCCTAAAATGACAATATCCCTATAAATGTCACAAGTAGAATTTAAAAAAGTAAAAGAGAGTATAAGGGAAGCGCTATAACAAAGCCAAAGGTTTCAATCACTTAAAATAGATAGACATTTATTAAAACATACATATATAAATCTTACATAAAAGGGACGTCTCCCCAGATATCACTGTATAAAATAATATAAAATCAGACACTAAAACGGGTGAAATACTGTATGAACCGCTATAATAAAATCTATGTGCACTTGTATACGGCTCTATCATAAACAATTAGTACAGTGTATAGTCAGTAATATATAGAATACAGTCCAAGAAAAAGTTAAGCCACCAAGCTGCCAATCAAAAAATGAGGTAGAACTGCCAAAGAAGTACTCTGAAAAATCCACAATTCTTTATGTGAGATTGATACCCAGCGTTATATCAGAGGTGATAAAAGTTAAGTTCTAGGCAATTTACTTTACCCATGATCTCCTGATTGTATATGGTTCACCTTCCCTATTCGGTATCCTCCTCGAGTGGATCCGACTGGGGTTTCTCAGCGTCTGACGTCACTGAATAGAGTTCCGGTAAAAGGAAAGCAGCCAGATCCTTGCACTTCTTGTAAACTTCACAGGTACGGTTCTCTCACATCCACCCTGCACTTAGTGCTTGATGCACGCAAGGGTATAGACAAGTATTGTAGAACGGTGGGCACTGTGGTGAATATTCAAACTTCATTCAAACCACATGCCATAACAAAGATGCTCCAAATGGGAAAAAACAAAGTTCCAATTTTTATAAAAAATCACTGGAGGGGTGGGAATATTGAAAAGATGCTCCTAATAAGGGAGGCCGAATACATTTATAAGTAAGATACTTTATACCCCAAAGGGCTGAATTCGGAATTAGATTTGTCCCCTTTCCTATTTGAGTAACACAGTTTTTATATTAAATATTTTATCTGTTTTTATTTATTCACGTAGCACTTTAAAGACTATCACAAATAAACTTTATATTTATATTTATATGTATGCACCTTTGATGCTAGTTATATACTAGCTATACCTATATTTTTATATGTTTGAGACATGAGTTTTAGAATATATTTGAGCTATCACCATAAACGTATCTAGGTTCATCCCTATGGGGAATAGATAATCAATTTAGGATTTCCATTGTGAAATAGAGCAATTATAATTGTATAGAAGCACTAAGGTTTATCTATGTTGCACTTTAGAAATATCAAAATACCACCTTAAGAAGAAGCTGCAGATAGAGCAAAATACCACCTTAAAAGAGATTGCCAATCTAAACCAGCACCAATCAAATTGAAGATACCCCTTTAAATAAAGATATCCTGGCTTGCCATCACTATCTTGATAAAGCCCATAAGTGGGCGAAACGCGTCGGCTGTGTTGGCAGGACTACACTTTGGCATTTGCTATATGCAATATATCTACACCTTTTGGATTTCATAATCTTAACCCGGGTTATAGTGTTGGAACTTAGTTTTTTCCCATTTGGAGCATCTTTGTTATGGCATGTGGTTTGAAGGAAGTTTGAATATTCACCACAGTGCCCACCATTCTACAATAATTGTCTATACCCTTGCGTACATCAAGCACTAAGTGCAGGGTGGATGTGAGAGAACCGTACCTGTGAAGTTTACAAGAAGTGCAAGGTTCTGGCTGCTTTCCTTTTACCGGAACTCTATTCAGTGACGTCAGACGCCGAGAAACCCCAGTCGGATCCACTCGAGGAGGATACCGAATAGGGAAGGTGAACCATATACGATCAGGAGATTGTGGGTAAAGTAAATTGCCTAGAACTTAACTTTTATCACCTCTGATATAACGCTGGGTATCAATCTCACATAAAGAATTGTGGATTTTTCAGAGTACTTCTTTGGCAGTTCTACCTCATTTTTTGATTGGCAGCTTGGTGGCTTAACTTTTTCTTGGACTGTATTCTATATATTACTGACTATACACTGTACTAATTGTTTATGATAGAGCCGTATACAAGTGCACATAGATTTTATTATAGCGGTCCATACAGTATTTCACCCGTTTTAGTGTCTGATTTTATATTATTTTATACAGTGATATCTGGGGAGACGTCCCTTTTATGTAAGATTTATATATGTATGTTTTAATAAATGTCTATCTATTTTAAGTGATTGAAACCTTTGGCTTTGTTATAGCGCTTCCCTTATACTCTCTTTTACTTTTTTGAGATGCAATAGAGCTCCATATAACAGGCACATCCAGGAGAGGGACAGAGGGTTCACATGGGGACAGAAGGGGAAGAGGGAGAGGATAGGGAGGAACCCACACTGCCAGGGACATCACAGGGAGGAAGTAAAGTGGCCATGGAGGATTAAAGGCTGAGATGTCCCAACTTCTCATTCAATGAAAATGTTGCCCTAGTCCAGGCTATCATGGACAACTACAGTCACCTCTTCGGGCAGGAGAAGGGCAAAGGCAGTGCCAAAAAAAGTAAGTCTGCATGGCTGGCGGTAAAGGATTCCATCAACAGCGTGGCCCCGCAGAGGATGAGTGTAGAGGGCCTAAAAAGAGGTGGAATGATTGTAAGAGGCGGGTCAAAGAAAAGATGGGGCAGGAAGCTATCCACTGGAAGGGAACAGGCTGTGGGTCAGCCATGGACATAGAGTACAACACCTGGCAGAAAATGATACGCAGGTCCCTGAGTACCACAGAAGTCCATGGACTTCCAGGGGCTTGTGACTCAGGGGTTGCAACCATAGCACATCATGCTGGTGAGTAACATCTCACACACCTGTATTATATGTAATTGCAATACAACATCCTTTAATATCACACATTCATGTACATGATGAGGAACATGGTATTTGGAGTACTAACAAAAACATCTACAATTATACTTGACATTACTGCTACATAACACAATGCAATTTATGATGTGAGGTGGAATAGTGCAATACTAACATGTCTCAGAGTAACACAGGCCACAAGCCATTTTCATTAAATGGACACTATAGCCATCCCAATACATTTAGCTCAATAAAGCAGGTTCTGTTTCAAGATCAAGCTAAAGTAAATTGTTTGACCATAGTGTAAATTGTGTGACCATAGTGTCACTTAACCCTTTGAGTGCTAAGCACTTTCTTACCTGGGTGCTAAGATTTTTTAATGTTTTTTTTTTTTTTTACAATTTTTTAAAACTTTTTTTTAATTTTTTTCAGACCCCCAAGACTTACACTGTTGGAAAGGATAGATGATTACCTTTCCAATGGTGGGTCTTGAGGGTATGTAGGTCTTGAGGGTATGTAGCTGCTTAGATGCCTGAGATACAGGCTTCTAAGCACCATGCCCCCTGTTCCTATACTTAACAGTGTTAAGTATGAATAAAGTTGCGCAGTGATGTCATCCCGTTATTGTGCCTGACGTCACCACGCAAAACGGGAAGCCCCGGCGATGCCTGACACTCTACAGGCACGATCAGCGGGGTAGGAGCAGGTGGGAGCCCCCAGATCTCCCTCAAGTGGGAGAGTGCTAGTGACGGCTCTGAGCCGTCATTAGCACCAGAGTGGGAAATTCTGTGACAGCTCAGTGCCATCATTAGCACTCAAAGGGTTAAAGAACACATTATTTCATCATTGATATGTACACATAACTATTGTATGAAACACATCCCTTTATACTGCTCATATTCAAATCCCTCATAGACCAACTCACTATGTGCACATGCATGTTATAGAGTTTGACATGTGAATCAGTATAGGCCCTAGCATGTATCAATGTACATTGTATGCCCACATGTACATATAGTGGGGCAAAAAGTATTTAGTCAGCCACCAATTGTACAAGTTCTCCCACTTAAGAAGATGAGAGAGGCCTGTAATTTTCATCATAGGTATACCTTAACTATGAGAGACAAAATGTGAAAACAAATCCAGACAATCACATTGTCTGATTTGGAAAAAAAATATTTGCAAATTATGGTGGAAAATAAGTATATTACTTTGTTATATATCCTTTGTTGGCAATGACAGAGGTCAAACGTTTTCTGTAAGTCTTCACAAGGTTGTCACACACTGTTGCTGGTATGTTGGCCCATTCCTGCATGAAGATCTCATAATCTTTTTTAAACATACATATTACATTGTACCAATGTCCTTTTATTGACCTTATCAGTTTCTGGGACTGAGGCACGGTGTTGTATCTCTGGAGCTGACAGGTTGAGCCATAAAGGTCTGTTCCTGTATACTACACAGGATTTATGAGGGGGCCTGGCATTTCAAAGGGAACACAAAGAAACACAAGACACAGTTATTTTTGAAAAAACAAATGATTTTTAGCTCACAGGCTAAAGAGAATTAACCCCTTAGCAGCTAAATCCTTAGGTATTGGTGACAGTACTAAGTTGGGTTTTCTTCTTAAAGTGATTTCGGATAGAAATATTAATCAGGAAATTGTTGTTCCTGTATGTCCTAATCCCATGCTCTAAAATTCTACCTACAGGCGACTACGGATTATCGCCAGTCCTCTGCACTGTTTGTTTGTTTCTCTGGAAAGTGTAAAGGTCAGAAGGCTACTGCTACTTCTCTTGCCATCTGGTTGAGATGTATAATCTTTTTTGCTTATGAGACTGCTGGTCAGCTGCCTCCTGAGAGAATTACGGCTCATTCTATGAGGGCTGTCCCCTCTTCTTGGGCTTTTAAAAATGAAGCTTCTGTGGAAAAGATTTGCAAGGCTGCAACTTGGTCCTCTCTTCATACTTATTCCAAATGTTCCAAATTTGATACTTTTTGCTCGGCTGCGTCTTCTTTTGGGAGAAGGTTCTTCAAGCAGTGGTGCCTTCTGTTTAGGTCTTCCTGTCTTGTTTTCCCTCCCGACGGGAGGAGGAAGTGCTGGAGCGGCTGCCAGGATTAAAAGTTAAGTTTTTGAAGAAAACAGGGAAATTAAATAATTAGGATTATTAAAAAACGGTCACTAATTCATCAAAATTGACTTTCACTTTAAGACAGTTATTTTTGACTACACCCCAGGCACCTATATACCTTTGTGTTATTCCTTTTTCCATTTCCCTTCAGTCGAATGACTGGGGATTGTGGGTATGGGAGTGACACTTAACAGGTTTGCTGTGGTGCTCTTTGCCTCCTCCTGCTGGCCAGGAGTGATATTCCCACTAATAATTGATGACGTAGTGGACTCTCCATATCAGGAAAGCATAAATTTTGTTTTTAATCTATGGTTTATTCCCATCTATTTAATACTGTATAATCATCTTCAGGCACCCTGCACATAGGAGTATTAGTCACAGATAGGTACTGAGTTAATATTTTTACAAACTAGTCACAATTTGTTACAATTTTGTTTAAGCAATTGGATATTGCTACATCTGATGGCGATTACTAACATAATAGGTAAATCAAAAATGTGATCAACAGTGGTAGATGTGCATATATTACTTGCTACTTAACCTCTTAAGGACATATGACGGAATTTTTCCGTCATAAAACAATTGAGCAAACTGAACGCTGTGTCCTTAAAGAGTTAAGGGAGTAATAGAATCATTAATTAACTCTGTGAACAGATAAGTTTGCCTTATACTTTACACACCCTTACTTAAATACTTTACAAGACACTTCTATTTAAATAGTTATCCCTGTCCCTTTGTCTTCTCCTATTGTTTAGGATTATTCCAGTAGTTATATAATTTACACAAATGATTTACCTACACTATGACAAATATTTGTGTAGTTGTTAATTAGGGCTATGGCCCATTGTCACTATATTAATAAGTAAACTTGTGAATCTAATTTCCTATGATGTGATTTTAACCTGCGCTAGCCGTGTACAGCTTAGCTTAATGCCAAATAAGAGATTTTACATTTTGGAATAGAAACTGTAGTTTATATTGTTTCCATTTCTTTCTGTCTTTATAAAAGATATAGCATTTTGTGCATTTTTTCACTGTGGCCTTCCTTTGTTCCTTGAGATGAAATGCATTTATAAACAAACAACTAGATTACGAGTTTTGCGTTATGAGTGAAAAAGAATCGTTAGGCTTCATAAGGTTTTTTTTTTTCCCTAATGCCGCTATTACAAGTCTTGTCAGAATAGGTGTACCGCACACCTTTTTGGCAACGTCAGTACTACACTTTAAAAAAAAAAAAGTCCTCTTTCAATGGGATTCCCATACCGCCGGTATTACAAGTTTTGCTGTGAGGCCAAAAAGTGAGCAGTACAGCCTAAAAACACAAAACTCATAACTAAAGTGCTACAAAGTACACTAACACCCATAAACTACCTATTAACTCCTAAACCGAGGCCCTCCCGCATAGCAAACACTATAATAAAATTATTAACCCCTAATCTGCCAATATGGACATCGCCACCACTTAATAAAATGTATTATCCCCTATTCCACCACTCCCTGACATAGTCACCACTATAATAAACCTATTAACCCCTAAACCACCGCCCTCCCGCATCGCAAACACTATTTATATATTATTAACCTTTAATCTGCAGTCCGCTAACACCGCCGCTTTAATAAACCTATTAACCACTGAACCGCAAGCCCCCCCACAACGAAATATACTAAAATAAACTATTAACCCCTAAACCTCTGGCCTCCAACATCACTACATAAATATATTAACCCCTAACCCTAACTTAACTCTAAGCCTAACACCCCCTAACTTTAATATAATTAAAATAAATCTAAATAAACCTTACAATTATTACCTAAATAATTCCTATTTAAAACTAAATACTTACCTATAAAATAAAACCTAAGCTAGCTTCAAAATAAATAATAGTTACATTGTAGCTAGCTTAGGTTTTATTTTTATTTCACTGGTAAGTTTGTATTTATTTTAACTAGGTAGACTAGTAAATAGTTATTAGCTATGTACTAACTACCTAGCTAAAATAAATACAAACTTACCTGTAAAATAAAACCTAACCTGCCTTACACTAAAACCTAACATTACAATAAAATAAATTAAATTAATAAAATACATTTATCTAAATTACAAAAAAAACTAAATTATCAAAAATAAAAACAAATTACTCCTTATCTAATAGCCCTATCAAAATAAAAAAGCCCCCCCAAAATTAAAAAAAACCCTAGCCTACACTAAACTGCCAATGGCCCTTAAAAGGGCCCTTTGCAGGGCATTGCCCCAAAGAAAACCGCTCTTTTACCTGTAAAAAAAATACAAACAACCCCCCAACAGTAAAACCCACCACCCACCCAACCAAACCCCCCAAATAAAAACCTATCTATATAATCCTAAACTAACCATTGCCCTGAAAAGGGCATTTGGATGGGCATTGCCCTTAAAATGGCATTTAGCACTTTTACATTGCCCAAAGTCCCTAATCTAAAATTAAAACCCACCCAATAAACCCTTAACCCCTTAATGACAACTGACGTACCAGGTACGTCATGCATTAACAAGCAGTTAATGACAATGGACGTACCTGGTACGTCAGTTGTCTAACAGAGTGCTGGAAGCGATCACAAATGCTTCCAGCAGCTCTGAGGGTATTGCAGTGATGCCTCGATATGGAGGCATCCTGCAATACCATTTTACAAGCCCCCGATGCAGAGAGAGCCACTCTGTGGCCCTCTCTGCACCGGTAGCGATAGTGCCGGGTGTGAGGGAGCGCGTGCGCATGCACAATGCGCGCGTGTGCACGTGAGCATGCATGTGCGCGTGTACGCGCACCCATTAGCCACACTGACACCAATGAATGAGGGCAGAAAGGGGGTAAAAAAGGGATTTTTTTTTTTAAAAAAATATAAAAGGATCTGGGAGGGGGTGGGGGTGGGGGTATTGTGGGGGGCTGCTACACTACAGAAATAGTTTTTTTAAGTAAAAATAAAATAAAAATACTTTTTGGGGGGTTTTTGGGGCCAAACTGGGTACTGGCAGAAAGCTGCCAGTACCCAAGATGTTGGTAATTAGGTAGGGGAGAGGGTTAGAGAGCTGGAGGGGGGATCAGGGAGGTTGGGGCTAAGGCAGGGGTCCATCACAGCTAAAATACTATATTATTTTTATAGACTTTCTGCCAGTACTTAAGATGGCGGGAACAATTGTGGGGTGGGGGAGGGAAGAGAGCTGTTTGGGAGGGATCAGGGGGTGGGATGTGTCAGGTGGGAGGCTGATCTCTAAAATTAACCCTGCAAGCTCCCTACAAGCTACCTAATTTAACCCCTTCACTGCTGGGCATAATTAACGTGTGGTGCGCAGCAGCATTTAGCGGCCTTCTAATTACCAAAAAGCAACGCCAAAGCCATATAAGTCTGCTATTTCTGAACAAAGGGGATCCCAGAGAAGCTTTTACAACAATTTCTGCCATAATTGCACAAGCTGTTTGTAAATAATTTCAGTGAGAAACCTAAAATTGTGAAAAATGTTGTTTTTTTTTTATTTGCTCGCATTTGGCGGTGAAATGGTGGCATAAAATATACCAAAATGGGCCTAGATCAATACTTGGGGTTGTCTACTACACTACACTAAAGCTAAAATTAACCCTACAAGCTCCCTAATTAACCCCTTCACTCCTGGGCATAAAACACGTGTGGGGCGCAGCGGCATTTAGCGGCCTTCTAATTACCAAAAAGCAACCCAACAGCCATATAAGTCTGCTATTTCTGAAAAAAGGGGATCACAGAGAAGCTTTTACAACCATTTGTGCCATAATTGCAGAAGCTGTTTGTAAATAATTTCAGTGGGAAACCTAAAGTTTGTGACAAATTTTGTGAAAAAGTGAACTTTTTTTTTTTTTTATCGCATTTGGCGGTGAAATGGTGGCATGAAATATACCAAAATGGGCCTAGATCAATACTTTGGGTTGTCTTCTAAAAAAAAATATATACATGTCAAGGGATATTCAGGGATTCCAGACAGATATCAGGGTTCCAATGTAACTAGCGCTAATTTTGAAAAAAAGTGGTTTGGAAATAGCGAAGTGCTACTTGTATTTATTGCCCCATAAATTGCAAAAAAAGCAAAGAACATGTAAACATTGGGTATTTCTAAACTCAGGACAAAATTTAGAAACTATTTAGCATGGGTGTTTCTTGGTGGTTGTAGATGTGTAACATATTTTGGGGTTCAAAGTTAGAAAAAGTGTGTTTTTTTCCATTTTTTCCTCATATTTTTTTTTTTTTTTTTTTTAGTAAATTATAAGATATGATGAAAATAATGGTATCTTTAGAAAGTCCATTTAATGGCGAGAAAAACGGTATATAATATGTGTGGGTACAGTAAATGAGTAAGAGGGAAATTACAGCTAAACACAAACACTGCAGAAATGTAAAAATAGCCATTGTCATTAAGGGTAAGAAAATTGAAAAATGGTCCGGTCATTAAGGGGTTAAAAAAAACCTAACACTAACCCCCGACGATCCACTTACAATTTTCTTACACTTACAGTTTTAATTTAAGCTTGAGGGAGGAGCTGAGGAATGGAAGCCTAAGGGTGAAGCTCCGTGCAGAGCACTAAATACTTAGACTTAAAATTTGATGAAGGAAGCAGGAAAGCAAACACAATAAGGGCTTGTGCTACAGAGCCATACTTTGCTGACTATATGGCTTGTCTAAACCCTAATACTTTGCAGAGCCAAGGACCTTCATTGCGGAGGTGAACGCAACAGCGGTACAGCCGCCATCTTTGCAGCCCACGCGGCAGTGCTTTCAACATAGCTCTCACAGTGAGAGCGCAAGGTACATGAGGAGATTGGAGGGGGAGCTGCAATAATCGCATCGGCAATCAGCAAATAAACGAGAGGGAAGGAGAAGCGGCAAGAAGGAGATAATGTAGGAGGGTGAGGCCCTAACTATACCGGGACTCCGGAGTGACGGATATGCAGGGTAAGCTTGCACATGTATACCAGATAGGCTGGGGATCATAATCGATCACTACACAAACACGGCAATTGGGGATTATCTAAAGAGTAAGCTCACAAATAAATCAAGGGATCAACCTTCAGTGTGAGAGGCTATTCCCCGGGATATGCAACTTGGCAGTAGGGAAAGAAACTTTCTTCTGTTTTCCCCACCTATAAGCCAACAGGCCCCAAATCCTGTGCCCCCCCAGCCACTGTATGATAACCACGATACAGGGACTCGGCTAAGAACCGAGCTTAGGGGAGAGCCTGATACTACAGGCTATAAAGGAGTTGAAAATGACTGTATAAAGTTTTTGACAGGAGAGTGAAATTTCAGATAGCAGTGACTGCAATAACGTAATGGTCATAGGAGATACCACGCTGACAGCATGATTTCAGATATCTAACAGAGACTTTCCAGGGCCTTACTAATGCCTTAGATTTCATATATTATATAATTGACCCTGAAGGTTCCCAACAAGCCCCTATGATAAGTGGAGCCACCTCACTTGGAACTGCGGATACTGTAGTGTAACACTGGTAGAACAAATCTCATTATATACTGCTCAGTACCAGTGGAAACACTATTTATACCCCTGTTGAAAATATAACCTTAAGCTTTTTCCTGCCTGCGGCCTAACGGCTTCCCATTATTACATTAAGCGCCACACTTGACAGGGTGGCAAGCAGAGACCGAAATGGCCGCAAAGAAAAATAACAAGACACAGTCACTTGCTAAACAGTCCTCGACTAATCTTTTCTTTAAACCATTGAAAGGAGATAAACCAACTGATATACAGACACAGCATTCTGATGAGGAGAGAGAAGATGAAGGTCCTAAAGATAAGATAGAAGACTTGAGGCCTATAACCAGGGCAGATCTGGATCATCTTGTTTCCAAGCAAGATATCAATATAAATTTTGAAAGAGTGCTGGAAAGGATGGAGAGTTTGCAAAATTCAGTGACTAACAGCATAACGGAACTGAAGCAGGAGATAGTAGATTTGGGTTCACGAGTAAACTCCTTGGAAGAAAATGGGGACTCAATGATAGCAGATCTGAACGCAGTAACAAACAAAGTCACTTCTCAACAATCAGAAAATGAAGATATATACGATAAACTAGAAGATCTAGAAAATCGTAGCAGAAGATCCAATATACGTTTAAAAGGAGTTCCTGAGTCGATAGGTCCTAAAGAGTTAAATTCCTATCTGCTCAACCTTTTCCTAAACATTACTGGCTCGGAAGGAGATGACAAATTCCAAATGGAAAGAGCCCACAGGGCACTTAGACCCAAGCCAAGGGGAGAAGACCCCCCTAGGGATGTCATCATCAAGATGTTGCGCTTTCAAGAAAGAGAGGAGATACAAGCAGTGGCAAGGAGGAATCCCACTTTTAAGTATCAAGGAAACGTTATTCAGTTCTTTCAGGACCTGTGCCTAAGGACCCTACAGAGAAGAAGCTCTCTTCGCCCATTTACCTCCTTGCTAAGGAAAAATCAAGTTCCATATCGGTGGGGCTTCCCTTTTGCCCTGCATATATTGTGGGAAAACAAGTCTTTCTCTATCAAGGATCCTCAAGAGATCCCAGAAATCTGCCGCAAAATGAAGCTGGACCCCCCGGCAATGCCACAACAAGAAACTACTTCTGATCTGCCTAACCAGGGGGGGAAACCTCGCCAGAAGCAATGGTCCAAAATTCCTGACAAGAAGCGGAAAACTTGATCACTCTGAAGCTCATAATAAAACTTTCTTGGATAAGGGAATTGACTTCCTTTTCACTGAAACTAACGAGATGGAGACGGGAGATGAAGTTCTGATCTCCTTTGGCCAATAGGGACGCTATCCAGAGGCCAGATAAGTATAATGACAAGTTGCAAATGTTTTGTTAGGAAAGCTTATGTTTGAGAGTTTAACAAATTACAAGTGAGGTACTTTACTGGAGCAGAGACCCAAATTTGTATTGTGATACCCTGCTCTTTTTCCCTCGCAGGTACTATGCAGAGACAGAATGTTGTGGGACAAGTTCCCACCCGTTTGATATATTACTTATAACTGTTATTTTATACCATGGCTTGTTTTCTTGCTGTATGTTTGTTTTCTTTTTTTATTCTTGCCTTTAGGCAGGAAATTTATTAAGTCATAATGAATAGGGTATAACGATATCTGCACCTAGGAATAGAATGTGCAGGAATCTTGTTGGGATATTTAAAGTTTTTGTTCACATGTTCAATGTTTTTTGTTATTTAATCTTTTGTTTTTTTTTAACCAGGTGTTTCCTTATAAAATTGAAGGGAGGAACTTTCGAGGCCATAGAGGGTATCGGGTACAGTGGATTAATGTGGTTAGGGAGTTTCTTAATGGCTCTGACAAACAAACTGAGATTGATCTTACACAACTAGGTAGGAGAAAGGAAGGGGGGGGAATACGGATGACACATAACATAAAACTAGTCTCCCATAACGTTAGGGGGTTAAATACGGACAGTAAGACACGGACAGCAATGACACACTACCTGAAGGTAAATGCAAACATAATTTTTCTCCAGGAAACGCACTTCGTGTCGCAGACAATCCCTAAATACTGGTCACGGCAGTTCCTCATCACTTTCATTCAATGACAGATTCTAAAAAAAGCGGAATGACAATCTTAATACATAAATCACTGGACTTTATAATCGATAGTGAGATAAGGGATAATGAGGGTAGGTTCGTGATATTGAGAGGATCAATTCAAAATACTAGAGTCACTCTGTGTACGCACCCAACGAGACCCAGAACGCATTTTTTGAAAAAATTTCACAACATCTTACCCAGTGGTCACAGGATAGAATAATATTGGCAGGGGATTTTAACGTTTCCATGAGTCCATTTAGGGGGGGAGGAAGTGGGGGGCAGTCAAGTAAGCAACATCGCCATAATGCAGTAGTTAAATCGATCAGGGACTCATTGGGGGCACATAATCTCATAGACTCTTGGGAGGCGTTGGGTTACTCCAATCATGACTATACATACTACTCACCGGCACATAATTCATATTCAACCTTAGATTATATTTTTGTAAGTCAAATAATGATTCCTAACTTAGTAAACTCGTGCACACAGCCATGCGTTTGGTCAGATCATACATTGGTAATCCTAGAGCTAGCGGGTATTCTAAATTTTTTAAGACCAAGGTCGTGGACATATAACCCAGCGCTCCTTAAAAATCCAGGTATACAGGAGAGGATTAAAATAGCACTGAGGGAATATTGGCAGTTAAATGAAGGATCCACAGATAACCCATTAATGACCTGGGCTGCACACAAGCCTGTGTTAAGAGGTATGCTCATTAAAGAGAAGGCGATGGTGGTAAGACAGTCAACACAAGTAGTGAACACGCTGCAGAAGGAGGTTGAGACACTTGAGCAAGAACATAGACGCACTCTATCCTCAGAGATATATAGGTCCCTTCATTCTAAACGGAAAGAATTGTCTACAATTCTAAACGACAACTCTATGCGTGCAGCTTTGCGGCTTAAAGCGCACTATTATGTGTACGCAAACAAGCCAGATAAATATCTGGCATATAAATTAAGGGAAAGCACCAAGTCCTTTGCAATACCCTCTATCCACAAATTGGACGGAAACTCCACATCTAACCCTCAAGAGATAACTGAAACTTTCGCAGAACTGAATGCAGACATCACGCCCTTAGAAATATTATCAGTACTCAAGGACCTTAAAATGGGTAAAGCGCCGGGCCCAGACGGATTAACAGGAGAATACTACAAATTATTTAAGAAAGAATTACTGCCCCATTTAGTGACTTTCTGCAATGGTATTTTAGAGGGAAGGGAACTACCCAGAGAAATGTTACAATCCAAGATTGTGGTGATACCTAAAGTAGGGAAAAATTCGAAGTACTGTCAAAATTATAGACCCATATCCCTGATTAATACAGATCTTAAAATATTTACAAAAATTATGGCTAACAGACTTAAATTGATCCTACCATCACTCATTCACACAGACCAGGTAGGCTTTATAACGGAAAGGGAGGCCCCGGATAATGTGAGGAGAATCTTGACCCTAATAGATTATCTTGAGAAAAATAAGACACCATCGCTATTACTAGCACTTGACGCGGAAAAAGCGTTTGATAGGGTGGACTGGCCTTTTATGTTTAATGTTCTAGATAAAATGGGATTTAAGGGGGCCTTTATAAGGGCACTCACCACTATATACTCAAGACCAATGGCGGTGATAGGGGCTGCAGGATATATATCTAGGTCCATAGACATCTTAAATGGCACTCGCCAGGGTTGCCCACTTTCACCGCTGTTGTTTGCCATCAGTATTGAGCCACTTGCAGCGCTTATAAGGCAATCAGTAGATGTGTCGGGGGTACAATTAGCAAAAGAGGAATATAAACTAACACTATTTGCGGACGACGTCTTGCTGACACTGACGAGACCCTTAATTTCCTTACCTAACCTATATGCTATCTTGGGGAAATATGCAGAGATCTCGGGTTATAAGATTAACCTGGATAAATGCGAAGCCTTGCCGATTTGTCTCCCTTCTCATACACAAAAAACAGTAGAACTAAACTTCAATATCACATGGGCAAAAACTCACATCACTTACTTTGGAGTTAAGATAAATAATACCTTTTCAGACTTATATAGGTTAAACTATGCTTCTATATATAAAACTATTAGGAAGGATCTAAATAAATGGAAGAAGGGAAGGTTCTCATGGTATGGGAGACTGTCGGCAATAAAAATGAATGTCCTTCCTAGGATTTTGTACCTCTTTAGAGCTCTGCCGATTGGGGTCCCCCTGACGGACTTAAAAACCTTACAGACTAACCTTTTTCGTTTCCTAAGGGGAGACGGTAAACCGCGTATTGCATCACAAGTGCTGAAACAACACAGACAGCTAGGGGGGGTGGGAGTCCTGAACCTAGTGGACTACTATTATGCGTCTAGATTGGCACAATCTACTATTCTGGGGAAAATTTTTCAGGGAGTCATTTGGCCAAAGATAGAAGCAGCCATTGAAGGCTGTGAAACCCCAGCAGACATTTTATGGGACCCCTTGTGGAAGACCAAAAAACTCACATACAGATCACCAGTGACTTACGAGACACTTCACACATGGCACAAGATGGTCAAACAGTTGGTTCTGCTGAATCCTCATTCAGCCCTATTACCCCTAAAGTTTTTGCTACCCATGGATCTAAGAAAAGTAGTGGGGAAGTGGGAAAATAAGGGATTATACAGGGTGGCAGATTTTCTGGATAAAGCAACTATACTCACTTTTAGATAAAATATAAGATTCAACCTGACGTTTTGAACTGGTTTCTTTATCTACAAATCTCGTCAGCTATTTCTAAATACATGGCAGACAGACTAAAACAACCATTGACCTTACTAGAAAGACTATGCAACACTCATTCCAGGGGGAAACATGTCATTTCTCAGATATACATGATGCTGCAGGGAAAGAAAGATACTCTTAAGGCTCCTATTATGGAGAGATGGGAAAGAGATGTAGGTGAAGTAAAAGAAAAGGAAACTTGGGAAAAGATTTTCTCAGAAACTGGGAAAGGTCTGCTTAGTGCAGATATGAAGGAAAATTGCTTAAAAGTGGCATTTAGATGGTACCTTACACCAGAACGGATGGCTCACATTCCCTCCCTAAACAGTGCCCTATGTTATAGAGGTTGTGGAGAGAAAGGCACATATAGACACATGTGGTGGGACTGTTCAATAGTAAAGCCATTATGGGAGAAATTATCGAACCTCCTTAGCGACACATTAGACGAAAGGATCGAGTTAACAATATCCCAAGCACTTTTGCATGAGAGGGTGCGACCACTGAATTCAGTGATCAATTCTTTTATTAAGACTTTGTGTACCTGTCTTCGTATTTGCATAGGTAGGCATTGGAAAGTTGGAGCCCCAGGGTGGGCGGAGGTATTAGATAAAATAAAGGACACCTACCTAATGTCAGAATTAGCAGCATGGGCACAAGGGAACACAGAACAATTTCAAAAAGTATGGTTCTATTGGATCATGAAAGGTTCTATTAGACCACGCACCAATCAGGAGGGACCTGAGCAAGAGAGAGAAGTAGTGGGAGGTAGACTTGAAGAGAATAGTAGAAACCTATAAAGTTAGACACTTGATACCTGGACGCAAGAGACGTATTGACTATGACTGATTTCAATAGCGATAGTTAGATAATACGTTATACTAAATATAGGAAAGATACTTGCAGAGTTTGGAAACACCTGGGGGGGGAGGGAGAGGGGGTGGGCTTTTTATTTCTGATGTTATGTTTATTATCTTACATAGTGAAAGGTGGGACAATCCTGAACTCATTAGATCTTACCTGCTGTAAAAAGGTTAATAGGGGTAAGAAAAAGTTGGTCACAGCATTTGTCAGCAGGAGATGTGTAACTGCGGATAACCACCCTTACTGTTTAAATATGTTTTTGTAATATGCTTATAAAATCAATAAAAATCATTTCAATTAATTTAAGCTTGAACACCTCCGCCTGTTACTTCGGGAGGTTTTAGCGACTCTGGATGACTGTGACTCTATTGTGGTACCACCAGAGAAATTGTGTAAGATGGACAAATACTTAGAGGTACCTGCTTACACTGATGTCTTTCCTGTTCCTAAGAGAATTTCGGAGATTATTAAGAGGGAATGGGACAGACCGGGTATCCCATTCTCACCTTCTCCTAATTTTAAGAAAATGTATCCCATATCTGACACTGTTCGGGACTCTGGGCAAACAGTCCCTAAGGTGGAGGGAGCTATTTCTACCCTGGCTAAGCGTACAACTATTCCTATTGAGGACAGTTGTGCTTTCAAAGACCATATGGATAAGAAATTGGAGGGTCTTCTAAAGAAACTTTTTATTCATCAGGGTTTCCTGTTACAACCGACGGCCTGCATTGTACCAGTTACCACTGAGGCGGCCTTCTGGTTTGATGCATTAGAAGAGTCTCTTAAGACTGAGACTCCTTTAGAGGATATTTTAGACAGAATTAAGGCTCTTAAGCTGGCTAATTCTTTTATTACAGATGCCGCCTTTCAGATTGCCAAATTGGCAGCTAAGAATGCTGGATTTGCCATTTTAGCGCGTAGAGCGTTATGGTTAAAATCTTGGTCTGCTGATGTGTCATCTAAGTCAAAGCTTTTGGCTATTCCTTTCAAAGGAAAAACCCTATTCGGGCCTGACTTGAAAGAAATCATTTTTGACATTACGGGAGGTAAGGGTCATCTCCTACCTCAGGATAGAACTGCTAAGCTGAGGGGTAAACAAAATAATTTTCGTTCCTTTCGGAAATTTAAAGGAGTCCCCTCTTCTTCCTCTTCTTCCACCAAACAGGAAGGGAATTTTGCTCAGGCCAAGTCCGTCTGGAGACCCAACCAGGCTTGGAACAAGGGTAAACAACCCAAAAAGCCAGCTGCTGCTACCAAGACAGCATGAAGGGGCGGCCCCCGATCTGGGACCGTATCTAGTAGGGGGCAGACTTTCTCTCTTTGCCCAGGCTTGGTAAGAGATGTTCAGGACCCTTGGACACTGGAAATTGTGTCCCAAGGGTATCAACTGGAATTCAAAAATTCCCTCCCAAGGGGGAGGTTTCTTCTTTCAAGATTGTCTGTAGACCAGATAAAAAGAGAGGCGTTCTTACGTTGTGTAAAAGACCTCTCTACTATGGGAGTAATTTGTCCTTTTCCAATACTGGAACAGGGGCAGGGGTTTTACTCAAATCTCTTTGTGGTCCTCAAGAAAGAGGGCACGTTTCGTCCTATTTTGGATCTAACAAGTCTAAACAAGTTTCTCAGAGTCCCATCCTTCAAGATGTAAACTATTCGAACAATTCTGCCATTGATCCAGGAGGGTCAATATATGACTACCGTGGACTTGAAGGATGCATA
Organism: Bombina bombina; assembly: GCF_027579735.1. Lineage (NCBI taxonomy): Eukaryota > Metazoa > Chordata > Amphibia > Anura > Bombinatoridae > Bombina > Bombina bombina. The sequence continues at coordinate 34,352,250 of NC_069503.1, forward strand.
TCTTCATATTCCCATCCACAAGGATCATCACCAGTTCCTAAGGTTTTCCTTTCTGGACAAACATTTTCAGTTTGTGGCTCTTCCCTTCGGGTTGGCCACAGCACCCAGGATCTTCACAAAGGTTCTAGGGTCTCTTCTGGTGGTTCTCAGGCCGTGGGGCATTGCAATATCTGGACGATATTCTGATCCAGGTGTCGTATTACCATCTGACAAAGTCTCATACAGACATGGTTCTGTCCTTTCTGAGGACTCACGGGTGGAAGGTGAATCTAGAAAAGAGTTCATTAGTTCCACAGACAAGGGTTCCCTTCCTGGGAACTCTAATAGATTCCATATCTATGAAAATTTTCTTGACAGAGGTCAGAAAGTTAAAGATTCTAAATACATGCCAAGCCCTTCAGTACAATCCTCGGCCATCAGTGGCTCAGTGTATGGAGGTAATTGGATTGATGGTGGCGGCAATGGACATGATTCTGTTTGCTCGTTTTCATCTCAGGCCGCTACAACTGAGCATGCTCAGGCAGGGGAATGGAGATTATGCAAATTTGTCTCCTCAGATAGATCTGGATCAGGAGACAAGAGACTCTCTTCTTTGGTGGTTGTCGCCGGATCATCTGTCCAAAAAAACGTGCTTCTGCAGACCCTCATGGGTGATAGTGACAACGGACGCCAGCCTACTAGGCTGGGGTGCAGTCTGGAATTCCCTGAAGGCTCAGGGTGTGTGGACTCAGCCGGAATCTCTTCTTCCAATCAATATTCTGGAATTGAGAGCAATATTCAATGCGCTTCTGGCGTGGCCTCAGTTGGCTTCGGCCAAATACATCCGCTTTCAGTCGGACAACATCACGACTGTGGCTTACATCAATCATCAGGGAGGAACAAGGAGTTCCTTAGCGATCACAGAAGTATCAAATATTATTCGGTGGGCGGAAGCTCACTCTTTTTATCTGTCAGCAATCTACATCCCAGGAGTGGACAACTGGGAAGCGGACTTTTTAAGCAGACAGACGTTTCATCCGGGGGAGTGGGAACACCATCCGGAGGTCTTTGCCACTCTGATCCTCAGATGGGGCAGACCGGAATTGGATCTGATGGTGTCTCGTCAGAATGCCAAGCTTCCAAGATACGGATCCAGGTCAAGGGATCCTCAGGCCGAACTGATAGGTGCCTTGGCAGTGCCTTGGTCGTTCAACCTAGCTTATGTGTTTACACCGTTTGGTCTCCTTCCCCGGGTGATTGCTTGGATCAAACAGGAGAGGGCTTCAGTGATTCTAATCGCGCCTGCGTGGCCTCGCAGGACTTGGTATGCCGATCTAGGGGACATGTCCTCTCTGCCGCCGTGGAAGCTTCCATTGAGGCAGGACCTTCTCATTCAGGGACCCTTCCATCATCCGAATCTAGTTTCTCTGCAGCTGACTGCTTGGAGATTGAACGCTTGATTTTATCTAAGCGGGGGTTCTCTGATTCGGTCATTGATACTTTGATTCAGGCACGTAAGCCTGTTACTAGAAAGATCTACCATAAGATATATCTTCATTGGTGCGAATCCAAGGGCTGCTCATGGAGTAGAGTTAGGATTCCCAGGATTCTGTCTTTTCTCCAAGAAGGATTGGAGAAAGGGTTATCAGCAAGTTCCTTAAAGGGACAAATCTCTGCTTTGTCAATTTTACTACACAAACGTTTGGCAGATGTTCCAGACGTTCAGTCTTTTTGTCAGGCTCCGACCAGAATCAAGCCTGTGTTTAGACCAATTGCTCCACCCTGGAGTTTGAATTTAGTTCTTAATGTTCTTCAAGGGGTTCCGTTTGAACCCATGCATTCCATAGATATTAAGTTGTTATCTTGGAAAGTTTTATTTTTGGTTGCTATTTCTTCTGCTTGTAGAGTTTCTGAGCTTTCAGCGTTACAATGTGACTCGCCTTATCTTATCTTCCATTCTGATAAGGTGGTTTTATGTACCAAACCTGGGTTCCTTCCTAAGGTTGTTTCAAATAAGAATATTAATCAGGAAATTGTTGTTCCTTCATTATGTCCTAATCCTTCTTCTAAGAAGGAGCGTCTGTTGCATAACTTGGACGTGGTCCGTGCCCTGAAATTTTACTTGCAGGCGACTAAGGAATTCCGTCAATCATCTTCATTATTTATTGATTTTTCTGGAAAGCGTAGGGACCAGAAAGCTACGGCTACCTCTCTTTCTTTTTGGCTGAAGAGTATCATCCGTCTGGCATATGAGACTGCTGGACAACAGCCTCCTGAAAGAATTACGGCTCATTCTACTAGGGCTGTGGCTTCCTCATGGGCATTTAAAAACGATGCTTCTGTTGAACAGATTTGCAAGGCTGCAACTTGGTCGTCTCTTCACACTTTTTCCAAATTTTATAAATTTGATACTTTTGCTTCTTCTGAAGCTGTTTTTGGGAGAAAGGTTCTTCAAGCAGTGGTGCCTTCCGTTTAGGTTCCTGTTTTGTCCCTCCCTTTCATCCGTGTCCTGTAGCTTTGGTATTGTATCCCACAAGTAAGAATGAAATCCGTGGACTCATTATATCTTGTAAAAGAAAAGGAAATTTATGCTTACCTGATAAATTTATTTATTTTACGATATGACGAGTCCACAGCCCACCCTGTCATTTCTAAGATAGGTATGTAAAGCTTTATTAAACATTATACATACATACATCATACTTTTCAAAGCTTTCCAGTTTATATAAAGCGTACAGAATATTGTCAGGCAGTGCCCTGTATAGCTGACTACTTTCCTGGTTGTCTCAAATTGTCCAGTCATGAATGTTTCATTTGATCTCTGTAAACCAGTGTCTTTATATGTATAGTGCACCTTGAGGTGCCATTTGCATGTTTTAAAGTCAACGTTTTAACAAAGAATTCTCAACAAATATTATTCAGATTCAACTTGACCTCCTGTTGCTAACTATACAAAAAGTGTATCTTAATAGTCACTGCGCGCCTCCCCTACCTCCTTCTCCATCTTTCTGTGTACATCTATTGTTTGGCCCTCCATGGGGTTGCCCATTGACCTCTCCCTCATTCAGCTTGGGCCTTTTGTGCATTCCTTCCACTCTATTAGCATTAAATCGTGCGTTTCTAAAGTGTCATTCTGCATGTGGTGATACCTTTCTAGGTGTAATAGAGTGTCTACCTGTCTTCTCCACTCTTCCACTGTAGGAAGTGTTTTGGTTTTCCAGTGTTTTGGGATCAGCATCTTTGCACCGTTCAGCATGACCATCCTCAGTGCCCTACTCACTTTACTTTCAAGTGTAGGTAGTGATATAAACAATAGTGTCTGTGGGCTATTCTGTAGTGGTTTTCCTGTGGCTATTCTATTGTGATCCAAGACTTCTGTCCAAAACTGGTCTAGTCCAGGACATTCCCACCAGAGATGTGATAGGGTATCCTCTCCCCCACACTCCCTCCAACACCTCCCTGAGGCTGTTTTGTATATGTGCTTTATCCTGCTAGGTGTAAGGTACCACTTGGATAGGAATTTGTAGCTAGATTCCTGAACTCTGCTTGAGATGGATGTGCGTTTTGTTGTTTGGAATGCTCTCAACCAGTCTTGCGTATCTATGCCTACGTTTAGCTCCTTCTCCCATGCTTTTCTGTATGAAGGCAATGTCTATGTTTCTTCCGTTATCAATAATTTATATAAAAGGGAGATCGCGTGTTTTGTCGGTGTCTCGCATGTGCATATAGTTTCGAACGTGGTCAATTTTCGAGTAAAGTTAGATTTTTGCTTGTGTGTCGCTAAAAAGTGGTTTAGCTGTGAGTGAGCTAGCCAGTCCATGTTTATGTCTGGCCTGCTCTCTCTGATCCACTCGAGGGACTTCAGTGTATTCCCCTCGACCAAAGCCGAGAGTGTCCGTTCCCTGTATGTTGTTTCCCTGTAATTCCACGGCATTGCTGCGTTCTGATACATAGCGGCTAAGGGGGAGAGCCGAGTGGATATGTTTGTGGTGGTATTTATAAGCTTGTCCCAGGTTGTAAAAAAGTCTACTAGCAACGGGTGTATCATTGCAGCCGAAGGCTTGTCCTTCCCTGATATCCAAGCCATTCCTCCTGCATTTCTAGACTGGTCATTACTGCACCAGTCTAACAGTTTGTGCAGGGTTATGGCTTGTTTGTATACACATATGTTGGGTAACCCGAGTCCTCCTCTGTCTCTGGGCAGATAGAGTGTGGTCTTTGCTATTCTAGGTTTGATTCCCCCCCATATGTACTGTTCTATTATACTCTGCATTTTTTGTAAGTAGTTTAAAGGCAGGGGTATAGGTGTGGTCTGCAGTAGGTATAAGAGCCTGGGTAACACGTTAAATTTTTATCATGTTAACCCTACCCAACTATGAAATTGGTTTATTTTTCCAATTTGATAAATTTGCCACTAGTTCGGTCTCTAGCCTTTTGTGGTTGGCCGTAAATATCTCCTTTTGGTCCGGGGATAGGTAAATACCGAGGTATTTCATCCTGGTGCCCTGTTTCTTAAGTTGGCAGTTCTGTGTGATTTGACCAAAGAGGGTAGTGTTGTATATGATGTTTAGTATCTCAGATTTTGTGAGATTTAGCTGGAAGTTCGAAACTTTAGCAAAAGCTTGTAGGATCTCTAGAGCTCTGTACAATGAGGTGTCAATGTTTGTCAAGGTGAGCAGTACATCGTCTGTATATAGTGCAAGCTTATAATTGCTGGTAGCAATTACTATACCTTGTACTTGATTGTCACCTCTTATTTTTTGGGCTAGTGCTTCTATGCTAATGGCAAAAAAGAATGGGGGAGAGAGGGCAGTCCTGCCTCGTGCCGTTAATGATGGAAAAGCTATCTGAAAGCAATCCATTCACCTTAAACTTGCGCAGTGGGGCTCTGGTAAAGTGTAAAAATCATGTTTATAAAAGTGCTACTGAATTTCATTTTTTATAGGACAGATTTAAGAAATCCCCAGTGTACCCTGTCAAATGCTTTCTCAGCATCCATAGAGACCAGGGCCATTGACAAATCTCGCATTTGAGCATATGACATTAGCTGAAACGTTCTTAGTGTGTTGTCCCATGCATCCCGACCAGGGACGAATCCCACTTGCTCTGGGTGTATCAAACCAGGAAGGAATTTGTTAACTCTAGTGGCCAAAATTTTTGCAATGATTTTAATGTCCGAATTTAAAAGGGAGATGGGTCTGTAATTCTCTGTCTTCTCTGGGTTCTTTCCTGGCTTGGGGAGTACCGTTATGTGCGCTACCAGCATGTTTTCTACAAAGCCCTGTTCTTTTAGCAAAGAATTAAATAAAGAAGATAGAGGGGCCAACATGTGATGTAGAATGTTTTGTAATACCGTATGCTCAAGCCATCCGGTCCTGGGCTTTTGCCATTTGGCATATTTTTAACGGCTGTTTTAATTTCTTCGTGTGTTATCGGGAAATCAAGCTGCTCTATATCTTCCTGTTTTAGTGTGGGTAATTGTACATCAGCCAAGAAGCTGTCTATGTCGTCCTGACTACAGTCATTCTGGATATTGTATAGCTCACTGTAGTATCGTCTAAAGTTTTCTGCAATGCTTACACCAGGGATAGGCAAGGTGTCCGTACACGGACACTGGTGTCCGTGACTAGCCCTTGCAGTGTCCGCCACAACCTTAGTATATCTTTTCTTTCTGATTAAATAATAGGAATAAAAAAAAATATGTAGTGTGAATAAAGTTAGTGGCTTGTCAAGAGACTGCTAGCGATATTGGGTGATAAGTTATGGAATAAATATAGCCTGAGTGAAATACTCGATGTGTATCTGCATCTGTATAATAACACCCAGCTCTATACAAAGACACAGTAGTGACACTGGCACATGTGTATAGCCAAACAAGGCCTGGTTATAGGGTCAGTGGTATCTGCATCAGTATAATAACACCCAGCGCTATATAATGACACAGTAGTGACACTGGCACATGGGTATTGCCAGAGGAGGGCTGGTTATACTATCAGTGGTATCTGCATCAGTATAATAACACCAAGCACTATACAAAGACACAGTAGTGACCCACACTATATGGGTATAGCCAGAGGAAGGCTGGTTATAGGATCAGTGGTATCTGCATCAGTATAATAACACCCAGCACTATATAATGACACAGTAGTGACACTGGCACATGGGTATTGCCAGAGGAGGGCTGGTTATAGGATCAGTGGTATCTGCATCAGTATAATAACACCCAGCACTATATAATGACACAGTAGTGACACTGGCACATGGGTATAGCCAGAGGAGGGCTGGTTATAGGATCAGTGGTATCTGCATCAGTATAATAACACCCAGCATTATATAATGACACAGTAGTGACACTGGCTCATGGGTATAACCAGAGGTGGGCTGGTTATAGGATCAGTGGTATCTGCATCAGTATAATAACACCCAGCACTATATAATGACACAGTAGTGACACTGGCACATGGGTATAGCCAGAGGAGGGCTGGTTATAGGATCAATGGTATCTGCATCAGTATAATAACACCCAGCTCTATATAATGACACAGTAGTGACACTGGCACATGGGTATAGCTAGATGAGGGCTGGTTATAGGATCAGTGGTATCTGCATCAGTATAATAACACCCAGCACTATATAATGACACAGTAGTGACACTGGCACATGGGTATTGCCAGAGGAGGGCTGGTTATAGGATCAGTGGTATCTGCATCAGTATAATAACACCCAGCACTATATAATGACACAGTAGTGACACTGGCACATGGGTATAGCCAGAGGAGGGCTGGTTATAGGATCAGTGGTATCTGCATCAGTTTAATAACACCCAGCACTATATAATGACACAGTAGTAACACTGGCACATGGGTATAGCCAGAGGAGGGCTGGTTATAAGATCAGTGGTATCTGCATCAGTATAATAACACCAAACACTATACAAAGACACAGTAGTGACACTGGCTCATGGGTATAGACAGAAGAAGGCTGGTTATAGGATCAGTGGTATCTGCATCAGTATAATAATACCCAGCACTATATAATGACACAGTAGTGACACTGGCACATGGGTATAGCCAGAGGAGAGCTGGTTATAGGGTCAGTGGTATCTGCATCAGTATAATAACACCAAGCACTATACAATAATGTTTTTAATTTCAAATGTACCTTGGTGTCCTTCACTAAGGTCTGTACTTTGGAAAATGTCCGCCACAGCCTTTGTCTGTGCCTATGCCTGGCTTACACTATCCCTATGGATATGTCCCTCCGAGTCCGTCAATGAATGAATATGTGTGTCTAGTTGTTTTCTTTTAAGCGCCTTTGCTAGTGATGAACCTATTTTGTCATTCATGTCAAAGTATCTCTGTCTCAGTCTGTCTGCTTTGTTCTGGTTTTCTCTTACCATGTGATTATGAAGTTCCTGTTTGGCAGCTGTCAGCTTTCCTATTGTGTCCGCCGAATCTGGTTTAATCTTATGTTTCGATTCCCAGTATCTAATTTGGGAAGTTATCGAAATTTACAAATTGCCTATTATTTTTGGTTTCCCTAGCCTTAAGTCTTATAAACTCTTCTCTCAAATCACATTTGTGTGCTTCCCACACTATGGAGGATGTTGTATCTTTTGTACAGTTTTCTTGGAAGTAGTGTCCTATTGCTGCATCAATTTCTGTTTTAATCAGCGGGCTGTCCAGCATGTGCTCGTCTAGCCTCCACAGGAATGGTTTTATGGGTGTGTTTGGCCAATTGATTGTGCATGAAACTGGTGCGTGGTCTGACCATGTTATCGGTAATATGCTGGAATTTTCTATCAACGCTAACCCTATCTGGTCTATAATGAAATAGTCTATTCTAGTGTAGAGGTGATGTGGGTGTGAATAAAAAGTATAATCTCGTGTGCGTGGGTGTTTGTCCCTCCAAACATCATGTAACCGAAGTTGGTGTAGTCGGGTGCGTAAGGCCTTGATTACTTTTGTGGAGTGCTTGTTCTACCCAGTGAAGTGTCGTAAATCGGGTCCAATGGTAGATTGAAGTCCCCTCCCATCAGTATTATCCCCTTTGAATGTTCCAATAATAGCTGTGTGATTTGTTTAAACACTCTTTGCTGCCCCTGGTTTGGTAAATATACATTCACCAGTGTCACATGTGTGTTGAATAGTGACCCCACTACCACTAGATACGATCCGTTTGGGTCTCTAATAATGTTTGACGGTAGGAAGCTAATATTTTTTAAAACTATGCCTACCCCGCCCTTCTTCGAGCTACCTGATGCTAGGAAAACAGTTTTGTACCTTCTGTTCATAAATTTTGGCTCCCTACCTCTTTTAAAGTGTGTTTCCTGAATATACAGTATATCACCTGAATCTTTATGCAACTGGTTAAAGGCTATCGATCTCTTTTCCGGGCTGTTAAACCCTTTTGCGTTAATGGTTAGCAGTTTTAGGGGTCTTGGTGACATGCCCTCGGTGTAGTATTTGATGCTGTGTTACAGTTGGGTGAGGTCTGCAAGCTGGGTGGTGTGTCTGCTAATGCGGTTCGGGTTGTGCCTAATTACCTGTCCCCAAGGTAAAGACAAGGTGATGGGTCTGATTCTCTGTGCTAGTGAGGATCGTGTCCGTAGATGTTTCTTTATTTTATACTCTGTTATTTGAGGGAGCGCGCGCGCACCAAGTGAGCTGTATGATGCAAGGGTTGCTATTAACTGCGACTCTTAGATGTACTGTATGAGATGTCACAATCAGTATTCAATTGGTATTGTTACAGGTGTCCGTAATACTTGATAACATTCAATAAACAGTAAAATTAAGTTAAACAGTACTATACAATTTGGTTTAATATAGTGAGGGCAATATCCCCGACCCCAAGCCCAATGGAGGTGTAAGAAAACATATAGATTATGAATATAAATAACTTTAAATACAAACATTGTGATCATACGACCTGTATTCTATGATATTCGGGCAGAGTCCCCCTTAATGTTGTCAGTAAACATTTAATCAACCTGTGGGTTTATGGCCTCATTGTCCTTTGGTTGACTGGCTTCAGATTTCAGGTCTTTTGCTGCTCTGTCTGTTGTACCTTTAGTTGGCGTACGTGGTCTGTATCTTCTGCGTTGGGAATCAGTGTCCACTTGTTTTTCTGGTTCTGGTGGCTGTATGTCGAGTTGTAGAGCATCACAGAAGTGCGGCATGTCTTGCTTGTTCTTAAAAACCGCTGTGGTGTTCCCTCTGGTTGCAATTATACTGACAGGGAAGCCCCATCTGTACGCTATCTTCTGCTATATTAGGGCATTCGTGATGTAATATAATTCTCTCCGTTTTTGGAGTGTGGCTGGGCTTAAGTCTTGGAAAATCTGGATGTGGTTCCCTGCGTGCATGATTTCTTTTTTCATTCTGGCGTGCCTCATGATCTCCTCCTTATCTTTAAATTTGAGTAATTTAATTATCACGTCCCTTGGGGGGGCCTTGGGAGGTGGCTTCGCTCGCAGAGCCCGGTGCGCTCTTTCAATTGCCAGATCAGGTGCACTATTATTGTCCCTAACTGTCCTGAATAAGTCTTGCAAACAACCCTCTAATGCAGCAGGTAGGATAGATTCCAGAATGCCTCTTATCCTTAAGTTGTTTCTTCTGCCCCTATTATCTAGGACCTCTACCTTCTCCAGGAGGTGTTGTATGGTTTCATCCTGATCATATGCCAACCTTGACATGTGTTGTATGTTGGTGTCCATGATGTTATGATTCTCTTCTAAAGTAGTGACTCTCTGTGTCACTCGTGATAAATCTCTTTTCAGATCCCCATACCAGGTCTTGACTTCTGCCATTATTTCTTTGATATCATTTTTTGTGCAGAGTGGTAGGAGATCTTCTTTTGTGAGGCCTGTCGCTGAGGATGCCGGCATAATCTGCTCTGTATGTTCATCCTGCTGTGAGTCATTGCTTAATGTCACTGGTTGAATGTCCTGAGGTGGTTCAAGAGGTCTCAGATATTGTTGTAGCATCTTGGAATGTGGCGTGTTGTATGGTCTGTTAACTTTACGCCCAGGCATGATATAGGTACCTTTAAGTATGATATATATCTATACATGTATTGGATGAAAGCTGTCTGAGCTATGGAGTTTATCTCCTGAATGAGCAGGAGTTGTGTATGTGGAGCACACCGCTTCAGTTTATCTTTATTTATTTGTTTTTAATTTGCCCAGTTTATGAAGGCCGCTCTATGGCCGTGATATGTACTATCTTCCTAGTTGCCCTAAGAGCCTGTCGCTTCCTGACCTCCAAGCCTCCTGTCTGTTTAAAGGTAGTGTAGCGTTTGGGAATATCTGTTATGTGTGATGTTCCTTTATATCTTCAGCTCTTTGATTGTCCCTTTAGTTGTGCAGCGTTGTGAGTCAATGCTGTGAAAAGTTAGAATCCCCAATGCCCAGCTCATTGCTCTCTGTCCTATTGCTGCGTGCTGAACTATTGCCCTATAAGCCTTTTATACTGAAGGCTTCTTTTTACCTATACCCTGTGTATTTTTTATAGTAATGTCCCCTTTTTTTTTTTTTTTTTTAAAGTGGTTTCTTGAGCAGTATTTGGCTGCCTGTGCAGGGCCTCTGTGCGCGATCTATATCCGTGCTTTACCCTGCTATGTCATCTGCAGGTAGCCTGTAGCCACGTGTCTCCACTTATTCGCTGGGGAGAAGCTCTCTAGATCTCGTCTCCCTTGTATCCAGCAGCCCGGTCAGTTGTGGTCTTTACCGGGTGTTCCGGTGCCAGTTCTGTTAGCTCCTCCGTTCCACTCCTCCTTTCAGTCTTTCTTGTTTGCGCAGTTAGGCGCCTGTCACAGCCTGTTCTCCTGCGTCCGTTGCTTCTGTCACCGCCACAGCTGTGTCAGCTTTTTACCTCCTCCTCAGTATCCGCTGGTTCCTGGGGGCTGGGGGACCCTGTAGACTATGGGTTCTTACAGGCAAGCCTGCTTTTTATAAGGGCTTGGGTGTCGTGGGCCTAGGAGCTATCTGATCACACGGCCATCTTCCTGACCGGCCAAGCTCCGCTTCCGGTATGTACTTATTTTTATTAAACTTCAGTCACCTCTGCACCTTTGGCTTTTCCTTTCTCTTCCTAACTTCGGTCGAATGACTGGAGGGGAGGGGAAGGGAGGAGCTATATATACAGCTCTGTTGTGGTGCTCTTTGCCACTTCCTGCTAGCAGGAGGTTTAATCCCACAAGTAAAGATGAAATCCGTGGACTCCTCATATCGTAAAAGAAATAAATTTATCAGGTAAGCATAAATTTCCTTTTTAGCTAGGTAGTTAGTAAATAGTTAATAACTATTTACTAACTAGTCTACCTAGTTAATATAAATACAAACCCACCTGTGAAATAAAACCTTAGCTAGTTACAATGTAACTATTTATTTTGTAGCTAGCTTAGGTTTTATTTTATAGGTAAATACAGGTAGCCCTCAGTTTACGCTGGGGTTAGGTTCCAGAAGGAATGGTTGTAAATCAAAACCGTTGTAAATTGAAACCCAGTTTATAATGTAAGTCAATGGGAAGTGAGAGAGTTAGGTTCCAGGCCCCTCTAAATATTGATATAAGTAACACCTAATAAATTATTTTTAAAGCTTTGAAATGAAGACTTTAAATGCTAAACAGCATTATAAACCTAATTAAATAATCACTCCACAGACTGTATCATCAAACTAAGTTTAATGAACAAAAACATTTTTTTACTTGCATTTTTCTGCAAACAGTTCTCTGCATTGTTAGCATGTTAGATAATATTGGGTCTGCACCTATTCTATGCATTTCAATCTGGACTGATTAAGCAGTTAGGCACCCTCACCTCCAGCAGCTGGACAGGAAGATAATAGGGAAGTGGCTGCTAGTCTTTTCTGTGTACACAGATTAATTTCAGTCTGCTAAGCTTGCAAAACTTTGCTGCAACACAAGAGGACAGCTCCACCTACTGGCTATTTTAATTAGTGCACTGCTTTTCAGTAGCAGTCACATGTCTGAAAAAAAAGGTTGTTATTCTGAAACGGTGCAAATTGAACCGGCTTAAACAGAGGGCCACCTGTATTTAGTTTTAAATAGGAATTATTTAGGTAATAATTGTAAGGTTTAGTTAGATTTATTTTAATTATATTTAAGTTAGGGGGTTAGGGTTAGACTTAGGCTTTAGGGTTATGCTTAGGGCTAAGTTAGGGTTAGGTTTAGTGGTTAATATATTTAGTGTTAGTGATGTTGGAGGCCAGATGTTTAGGGGTTAATAACTTTAGTATAGTGGCGGCGACATTAGGGGCGGCAGATTAGGGGTTAATAACTGTAATGTAGGTAGCAGCGATGTTAAGGGCAGGAGATTAGGGGTTAATAAATGTATTTAGGTGGCGGCGATGTTAGGGGCAGCATATTAGGGGGTTAATAACATTATGTAGGTTGCGGCAATGTCGGGGGCAGCAGATTAGGGGTGTTTAGACGTGGTTTTTATGTTAGGGTTTTAGGTTTAAACATAACTTTTTCTTTCCCCATAGACATCAATGGGGCTGCGTTACGGAGCTTTTGTTTCCGCGATCACAGGTGTTAGACTTTTTTTTTGCCAGCTCTCCCCATTGATGTCTATGGTGAAATTGTGCACGAGCACGTCAAAACAGCGCTTGTATTTGGGTGAGGTATGGAGCTCAACGCCACCATATCGCCCACACAAGCCTGCTTTTTGTAAACTTGTAATAGCAGCGCTATAGGGAGGTGAATTAACAATGCTTTTGTGGTGCTTGTTAATTTCCCTATAGCGCTAAAAACTCGTAATCTATCTGAAATTTAATTTGACTTCAATGCAGATCTATGGTTTTTGTTTAAACCCTTAACAACCAGCGCCGCACCCTGTATGACGTTTGTCGTTAAGCCCTTAAAGGGACACTAAACCCAACATTTTTCTTTCATGATTCAAGTAGAGAATACAATTTTAAACAACATTCCAATTTATTTCTATTATCTAATTCTTCATTATTTAGCTATCATTTGTTGAAGAAATAGCAATGCACATTTGTGAGCCAATCACACGAGGCATCTATGTGCAGCAACCAATCAGCAGCTACTTGAGCCTATCTAGATATGCTTTTCAGCAAAGTATATCAAGAGAATGAAGCAAATTAGACAATACAAGTAATTTAGAAAGTTGTTAAAAATTGCATGCTCTTTCTAAATTATGAAAGAAAAAATTTGGGTTTCATGTCCCTTTAAGGACCAGCATTTTACCCTGTACGACACTGCAGTCCTGGGCCTCTCTCTGCCGTGATCTCGCTAAAAGTAGTGATATTTCGCTATGTATGCATGCCCCACGAAACAGGCAGAGGTACCAATGCAGAGAGGGCTACTCTGTGACCCTCTTTGCATCAGGCAGTAGTAGTGCTGATTGTTGGTGGGTGGGATGGTAAGGAGGGAGGCGGGTGGGCGGCCCATTGCTGGAGGGGAGGTGGGTGGGAGGGGTGGGACTGCTATACTACAGAAAAAAAACTCAGTGGTAGGGAGGGGGTAGTTGGAAGAGGGGGATCATACTGAGGTGGTTTGATAAGAGGGTGGGAAATCGATCTGGGAGGGGGTGGGGGTTAAATGAGGTGGGAGCAGCTACACAAAAGAAAAAAATGTTTTTTTTAATTTAATAAAGCTGGCCATTTTGTGAAAACTGGTACTGGCACAAACCTAAATAATCCTAAACTAACCATTGCCCTGAGTACGGCAAGTCATAACATAACCTGGAATGTGGGAACGAGGATGGGGGCGGGAGATTTGGAGGGATTCTTTCTTTCCTTTTTTTTTTTTTTTTAAATTTCGTCTTGTTATGTCTTGTTTTGTCTAGTTTGATTTGGGGGGGCTGTTAAACATAAGAATAAAAGAAAAAAAAAATTGTAGAATAGAAGAGATCGTATTCAGTGTGGGGCAATGGTTATTGCCGGTATGCTGTATGTTTTCTTTTTTTTTTTTTTTTTTTTGAAGAAATTTAATGTATCTACCTCTTGCTAGGCAAAGTACAATCATATATCCAGATAATTAAGCTGGTACATATAGGTATATATTTTTTTGCAATTGGATATAGTATTTGTTAAGTTTTGTTTCAAACTACCCTGCGTGGTAAGATGAATTTATGCATGTAACACAATCCTTTTCTGTTATAGATAATGTCTGGATAATTTGTTGGTTTAAAAATAAATAATAATAAAAAAAAAGGGCATTTGGATGGGCATTGCCCTTAAAATGGCATTTAGCTCTTTTACATTCCCTAAAGTCCCTAATCTATAAATAAAACCCACCCAATAAACCCTTAAAAAAACCTAACACTAACCCCCGACGATCCACTTACAGTTTTTGAAGACCGGACATCCATCTTCATCCAAGCCGGCAGAAGTCCTCATCCAAGCCGGCAGAAGTCCTCATCCAAGCCGGCAGAAGTCCTCATCCAAGCCGGCAGAAGTCCTCATCCAAGCCGGCAGAAGTCTTCATCCAAGTGGGCAGAAGTCTTCATCCAGACGGCATCTTCTATCTTTATCCATCCGGTGCGAAGCGGGTCCATCTTCAAGACATCCAGCGCGGAGCATCCTCTTCTTCCGATGGTCGCTGTAGAATGACTCGTTAATTTCCCTATAGCGCTCAAAACTCGTAATCTAGCTGAAATTTAATTTGACTTCAATGCAGATCTATAGTTTTTGTTTAACCCCTTAACGACCAATGCAGCACCCTGTACTACGCTGGTCGTTAAGCCCTTAAGGACCAGCATTGTACCCCTTAGAACGCTGCAGTCCTGGGCCTCTCTCTGCCGTGATCTCGCTAAAAGTAGTGAGATTTCGCTATGTATGCATGCCCCACGAAACAGGCAGAGGTACCAATGCAGAGAGGGCTACTCTGTGGCCCTCTCTACATTGAGCAGTAGTAGTGCCGATTGTTGGTGAGTGGGACGGTAAGGAGGGAGGCAGGTGGGCGGCCCAATGCTTGATGGGAGTGGGAAGGTAGGTGGGAGGGACTGCTTTACTACAGAAAAAAACTCTGCGGCAGGGAGGGAATAGAAGGGAGGGGTAGGAGGGAGAGGGGGATCATACTGAGGTGGTTTGATAAGAGGGTGGGAAATCTATCTGGGAGGGGGTTAAATGAGGTAGAGGCAGCTACACTACAGAAAAAAATGTTTTCTTTTGCAAGATGTACTGAGTCCACGGATTCATCCTTTACTTGTGGGACATTGTCCTTCCTAACAGGAAGTAGCAAAGAGAGCACCACAGCAGAGCTGTCTATATAGCTCCCCCCTTAACTCCACCCCCAGTCATTCTCTTTGCTAGCTCTAAGCAGTAGGAAGTGCGAAGAGAAGAGGTGTTATACTGTTAGTTTTTATTTACTCCTATCAAGAGTTTGATATTTTTAAATGGTACCGGTGTTGTTCTATTTACTCTCAGGCAGGACATAGATGAAGATTTCTGCCTGGAGGACGATGATCTTAGCATTTGTAACTAAGGTCCACTGCTGTTCCTATTTGGTGCTGAAGAGTACAGGAAAACTTCAGTGTGAGGAACGGTTTCTTGCTTCACAGCAATGAGGTATGGTCAGTCATTTTTCTGCAGAGACTGTGTTAACGCAGAAAGGCTGACAGTATCCCCATTAGGGGAAGGGTAAGCAGTAATCCTAGGCATAAAATAGAGGTATTACTCGTTTACATACAGGGCTGTTATATGGGCACTCAGTTTGTGATATATAAAGTGGGCAAACGTTTGTGTTTTTGGGAGTCTGAGCTCTATCTAGGGGACTAGTAGAGGGTTCACTTGGCTTATTCTAGGGTTTACAACCCACATGGCTTTTAGGATTGCCTTTTTTGTGTAGGCCCCGGCACTATCGAGTGAAGAGGGCGGGGCCTATTTTCACGCCTCAGTTGCGCATTAGTTTGAAGCAGGCAAGCAGCAAGCAACATCTCAGAGGTCCTATTACTCTTCTGAGGCCCAATCGAAGCTTTATTCCCACAAAATCGTTCCCTAGGGGCAGGTAGGTGCTGATAGGGGTTTTACCTGTCTTCTGACATTTGTCATTCCGTTTTTTTCATTTGGGGATATATTGCTTAGATATTTGTGGTGCAATCTTACCATACCTTAGTGGATGTACTGTAAAAATTTCAGAAAAGTTGAAGCAATTTTGAGCATTTTTGCAGTTTGTTTATGTCTTTTTTTCTCTTAAAGGCACAGTACCTTTTTTGAAAATTGTTATTTTTCATCAAATAAAGTGTTTTTCCAAGCTTGCTTGTCTCATTACTAGCCTGTTTAACATGTCTGACATTGAGGATACTCATTGTTCAATTTGTTTAGAAGCCATTGTGGAACCCCCTCTTAGAATGTGTCCCACGTGTACTGATTTGTCTATAAATTACAAACAGCATATTTTGACTTATAAGAATTTGGCAATGAATGATTCTCAGACAGAAGGAAATCAGGTTTTGCCATCTAGCTCTCCCCATGTGTCACAACCAGTAACGCCCGCACAAGTGACGCCAAGTACTACTAGTGCGTCTAATTCTTTCACTTTGCAGGATATGGCCTCAGTTATGAATACCACCCTCACAGAGGTTTTATCTAAACTGCCAGGCTTGAAAGGGAAGCGCAGTAACTCTGGGTCTAGAACACATGCTGAGTTTTCTGACGCTTTAGTTGCCGTATCCGATACTCCCTCGCATTGTTCTGAGGTAGGGATGGGGGATTTGCTGTCTGAGGGAGAGGTTTCTGATTCAGGAAGGTTACTCCCTCACACAGATTCAGATATGACGGCATTTAAATTTAAGCTAGAACACCTCTGTTTATTGCTCAGGGAGGTTTTATCGACTCTGGATGATTGTGACTCTATTGTAGTTCCAGAGAAATTGTGTAAAATGGACAAGTATCTAGAGGTTCCTGTTTACACTGATGTTTTTCTGGTCCCTAAGAGGATTTTGGACATTGTTACTAAGGAGTGGGATAGACCAGGAATTCCGTTCGTTCCCCCTCCTGTTTTTAAGAAAATGTTCCCCGCATGGCAGACAGTCCCTAAGGTGGAGGGGGCGATTTCTACTCTAGCCAAGCGCACAACTATACCTATTGAAGACAGTTGTGCCTTCATTGACCCTATGGATAAAAAATTAGAGGGTCTCCTAAAGAAAATTTTTGTTCATCAAGGTTTTCTTCTACAACCCATAGCGTGCATTGTTCCTGTAACCACTGCAGCTGCTTTTTGGTTTGAGGCCCTAGAAGACGCTCTTCAGACGAATCCTCACTAGATGATATTCTGGACAGAATTAATGCTCTTAAGCTGGCTAATTCTTTTATTACAGACGCCGCTTTTCACCTCGCTAAGTTAGCGGCAAAGAATTCAGGTTTTGCCATTTTGGCACGTAGAGCATTATGGCTTAAGTCCTGGTCGGCCGATGTGTCATCAAAGTCTAAACTTTTGGCCATCCCTTTCAAAGGTAAGACCCTATTCAGGCCTGCACTGAAAGAGATAATTTCAGACATCACTGGTGGGAAGGGCCATGCCCTCCCTCAAGATAAGTCAAATAAATCAAGGACCAAACTCAATAATTTTCGTTCCTTTTAAAACTTCAAGGGTGGTCCCACTTCCTCTTCCCCTGCTGCAAAGCAAGAGGGGAACTTTGCTCAATCCAAGCCTACCTGGAGACCGAACCAGGCTTGGAACAAGGGTAAGCAGGCCAAGAAGCCTGCTGCTGCCTCTAAGACAGCATGAAGGGGTAGCCCCCGATCCGGGACCGGATCTAGTAGGGGGCAGACTCTCTCTCTTTGCTCAGGCTTGGGCAAGAGACGTTGGAGACACCTGGGCTGTAGAAGTTGTATCCCAGGGGTATCTTCTGGAATTCCATCTTTCTCAATTGTCTGCAAACCAGACAAAAAGAGAGGCGTTCTTACGCTGTGTAGAAGACCTTTTTACCATGGGAGTAATCTATCCAGTTCCGAAGACAGAACAGGGTCAAGGATTTTACTCCAATCTGTTTGTGGTTCCCAAAAAAGAGGGAACCTTCAGACCTATTCTAGATCTCAAGATCCTAAACAAGTTCCTCAGAGTTCCATGCTTCAAGATGGAGACTATTCAGACTATTTTACCAATGATCCAGGAGGGTCAATATATGACTACCGTGGATCTAAATGATGCGTATCTACACATTCCTATCCACAAGGATCATCACCAGTTCCTAAGTTTTGCCTTTCTGGACAGGCATTACCAGTTTGTGGCTCTTCCCTTCTGATTGGCCATGGCGCCAAGAATCTTCACAAAGGTGTTGGGGTCCCTGCTAGCGGTTCTAAGACCGCAGGGCATTGCAGTGGTGCCTTATCTGGACGACATGCTCATTCAGGCGTCAACTTTCCAACTAGCCAAGTCTCACACGAACGTAGTGTTGGCTTTTCTAAGATTTCATGGGTGGAAGGTGAACGTAAAAAAGAGTTCCCTTATCCCTTTCACAAGAGTCCCATTCCTAGGAACTCTGATAGATTCAGTGGACATGAAGATTTTTCTGACGGAGGTCAGGAAATCAAAGATTTAACCACCTGCCGAACTCTTCATTCCATTCCTCGGCCGTCAGTGGCTCAGTGTAAGGAAGTAATCGGACTTATGGTAGCGGCAATGGACATAGTTCTGTTTGCTCGCTTGCATCTCAGACCACTGCAACTATGCATGCTCAAACAGTGGAATGGGGATTATGCAGATTTATCTCCTCAGATAAATCTGGGATCAAGAGACCAGAGACTCTCTTCTTTGGTGGTTGTCACAGGACCATCTGTCCAGGGGAATGTGCTTCCGCAGGCCAGCGTGGGTGATAGTGATGACAGACGCCAGCCTTCTGGGCTGAGGTGCAGTCTGGAACTCCCTGAATGCACAGGGTTTGTGGACTCAGGAGGAAGCTCTACTCCCGATAAATATTCTGGAATTAAGGGCGATATTCAATGCTCTCCAGGCATGGCCTCAGCTGGCCTCTGCCGGATTCATCAGATTTCAGTCGGACAACATCACGACTGTAGCTTATATCAAGAAGTTCCTTGGCGATGACAGAAGTTTCCAGGATAATCCGATGGGCAGAGACTCACTCTTGCCATCTATCAGCGATCTACATCCCAGGGGTGGAGAACTGGGAGGCAGATCAGACTTTTCACCCAGGGGAGTGGGAACTCCATCCGGAGGTGTTTGCACAATTGATTCAGCAATGGGGCACACCAGAATTGGATCTCATGGCGTCTCGTCAGAACGCCAAACTTCCTTGTTACGGGTCCAGGTCTAGGGATCCTCAGGCAGTACTGATAGATGCTCTAGCAGTACTCTGGTCGTTCAACCTGGCTTATGTGTTTCCACGTAACAGTGTTTTCTTACAGCGCTGTGTATGGATGACCTATAGCTCCTATCTATATGGGTCCCCAAAATGCCCACAGAGTAGATAGTTAGAAATAAGAATGGCTAGGTAGGAGTGCCAAAAGTAGGCAAGGTCTTGTAGAAATGAAGTATGGTATATGATGCTAGACCATAGGTGGAAGTAGCACTCAGTTAAACATATAGTGTTTATACTGAACCATAAATGTGGTAATGGCACAATCTAAATGTTCGGACAAGTCTCAAGATAAATGTGTGGCACAGAAAGACTCTGAGATATTTTACACAAAGTATCACAAAATTTAATACAAATTATATTTATACATATACACATGGATCCATGCTGACATAATCTTATATTGTCTAAAACAATCCGCTAATAAAATGATTAAAAGTACAACATTCATATGCGAGCCTCACACATGAGAAGATGAGGGCTACAGTGGAAGTGTAATCACGCTAACAAATTGAGCGTGAGAACGCTAATAACAGAATAGAATAGAATTGTTGTAGAATAGAATTGTTTACAAAAATGAATTCAAGAAAGGTACATAAAATGATACAGTTATGTGTAGTCCATGTGTTATCATCTGATTATTGATGCAAAAATGCTAGTGAATATCGTTATTGGTGAAAACAACAGAAAAAATAAAATAAACAATGATGTGGTATTAAAGTGGTTAATTCCAAAAAAGGGTGATAATCCAAAAATTGTGATCCACATAAAATAATACTCCAGAAAAATTAAAAAACCAAAAGTGTGAAAAAATAGATAAAAATGAAAAAATTGAGCAACTAGTGTGTACACAAACTAGTGAACGTGATCATAAAAATTGAAAAAATGTGATAGAGCACTTGTGGTTATAAAACTGGTGTGTTCCTGGATGTTACTCGTTGGGTTGGTGGTGTTTCTTTAATTGTAATCCTAATAGAGTATGGGTATAATGAAGATAAAGATGTGAAAAATAAAAATGTGGAGATAAATTCCTGGATAACACTCCGTTTATTGGAGTGTCCCTTTATTTGTAATCCTAAATGTTGTAGGATAGAATTGGGAGATGAAGTATATATAAAAATATAAATATATATATATATATATATATATATATATATATATATATATATATAAATATATATTATATATAAAAAGTGTGAAAAAATGTAGAAATAGATGTGTGAAAAATAAAGACGATTCTGGGAAGTCCTCAAAACCTGTAAATAAAGGATAGTAGCATAGGGTGATACTGTTAAAATATTCTGTAGTTAAAAGGAATAAAACTCACCAGAAATCTGTCAACGCGTTTTGGCCCACAAAAGAGGCCTTTTTCAATGGGGATTATGCAGATTTATCTCCTCAGATAAATCTGGATCAAGAGACCAGAGACTCTCTTCTTTGGTGGTTGTCACGGGACCATCTGTCCAGGGGAATGTGCTTCCGCAGGCCAGCGTGGGTGATAGTGATGCCAGACGCCAGCCTTCTGGGCTGGGGTGCAGTCTGGAACTCCCTGAATGCACAGGGTTTGTGGACTCAGAAGGAGGCTCTACTCCCGATAAATATTCTGGAATTAAGGGCGATATTCAATGCTCTCCAGGCGTGGCCTCAGCTGGCCTCTGCCGGATTCATCAGATTTGAGTCGGACAACATCACGACTGTAGCTTATATCAAGAAGTTCCTTGGCGATGACAGAAGTTTCCAGGATAATCCGATGGGCAGAGACTCACTCTTGCCATCTATCAGCGATCTACATCCCAGGGGTGGAGAACTGGGAGGCAGATCAGACTTTTCACCCGGGGGAGTGGGAACTCCATCCGGAGGTGTTTGCACAATTGATTCAGCAATGGGGCACACCAGAATTGGATCTCATGGCGTCTCGTCAGAACGGCAAACTTCCTTGTTACAGGTCCAGGTCCAGGGATCCTCAGGCAGTACTCTGGTCGTTCAACCTGGCTTATGTGTTTCCACCATTTTCTCTCCTTCCTCGCCTGATTGCCAGAATCAAACAGGAGAGGGCTTCAGTGATTTTGATAGCACCTGCGTGGCCACGCAGGACTTGGTATGCAGACCTAGTGGACATGTCATCTCTTCCACCATGGTCTCTGCCTCTGAGACAGGACCTTCTTATTCAAGGTCCGTTCCAGCATCCAAATCTAGTTTCGCTGCGGCTGACTGCCTGGAGATTGAACGCTTGATTTTGTCCAAGCTGGGATTCTCTCCATAGGTCGGTCATAGATACCTTGATTCAGGCTCGAAAGCCTGTCACTAGGAAAATTTATCATAAGATATGGCGTAAATATCTTTATTGGTGTGAATCCAAACGCAACTCATGGAGTAAGATCCGGATTCCTAGGATTTTGTCATTTCTCCAAGAAGGTTTGGAGAAGGGGCTATCAGCTAGTTCCTTAAAGGGAAAGATTTCTGCTTTGTCTATTCTATTGCACAAGCGTCTGGCAGATGTTCCAGGCGTTCAGTCGTTTTGTCAGGCTTTAGTTAAAATCAAGCCTGTGTTTAAACCTGTTGCTCCACCATGGAGTTTGAATTTAGTTCTTAAAGTTCTTCAAGGGGTTCCGTTTTAACCTATGCATTCCATAGATATTAAGCTTCTATCTTGGAAAGTTCTGTTTTTAGTTGCTATCTCTTCGGCTCGAAGAGTTTCTGAACTATCTGCATTGCAATGCGATTCACCTTATCTTGTTTTCCATGCTGATAAGGTAGTTTTGCGTACCAAACCTGGGTTCCTTCCCAAGGTTGTTACGAATAGGAATATTAATCAGGAAATTGTTGTTCCTTCTCTGTGTCCTAATCCTTCCTCTAAGAAGGAGCGTCTGTTACACAACTTGGACGTGGTTCGTGCTTTGAAGTTTTACTTGCAAGCAACCAAGGATTTTCGTCAAACATCTTCTTTGTTTGTCGTCTATTCTGGAAGACGTAGAGGTCAGAAAGCTACGGCTACCTCTCTTTCCTTTTTGCTGAAAAGCATCATCCCTTTGGCATACAAGACTGCTGGACAGCAGCCCCCTGAAAGAATTACAGCTCACTCTACTAGAGCAGTGGCTTCCACATGGGCTTTTAAAAATGATGCTTCTGTTGAACAGATTTGTAAGGCTGCGACTTGGTCTTCGCTTCAAACCTTTTCCAAATTTTACAAATTTGATATTTTTGCTTCTTCGGAGGCTATTTTTGGGAGAAAGGTTTTGCAAGCAGTGGTTCCTTCCGTTTAGGTTCCTGTCTTGTCCCTCCCTTCATCCGTGTCCTAAAGCTTTGGTATTGGTTTCCCACAAGTGAAGGATGAATCCGAGGACTCAGTACATCTTGGAAAAGAAAACAAAATTTTTGCTTACCTGATAAATTTCTTTCTTTTGCGATGTACTGAGTCCACGGCCTGCCCTGTCTCTCAAGACAGGTAGTATTTTTTATTGTAAACCGCAGTCACCTCTGCACCTTATAGTTTCTCATTTTCTTCCTTAGCCTTTGGTCGAATGACTGGGGGGTGGAGTTAAGGGGGGAGCTATATAGACAGCTCTGCTGTGGTGCTCTCTTTGCTACTTCCTGTTAGGAAGGACAATATCCCACAAGTAAAGGATGAATCCGTGGACTCAGTACATCGCAAAAGAAAGAAATTTATCAGGTAAGCATAAATATTTTTTTTTTAAATTTAATAAAGCTGGCCATTTTGTGAAAACTGGGTACTGGCAGACAGCTTCCAGTACCTAAGATGGTGGTTCTTAGTTGGAGGGGGAGGGATCAGGGATGTGGGAAAGTAAGGGGATAATCCTACACTGAAGAACATAATTATAATAAAAAATAAATAAAAAAAAGTATAATACAGCATACTGGAAGACTGTCTGCCTGTACTTAAAATGCGGGTAATCATTGGGGGGGTGGGGGAGGGAAGAGAGTTGTATGAGAGGGATCAGGGGGTAAAAATTGTCAGGTCGGAGTCTGATCTCTACACTTAAGCTAAAATTAATCTTACAATCTACTTAATTAACCCCTTCACTGCAGGGAATAATAAAATCAATGGCAAATCCCTATATGTCTGTTATTTCTGAACAAAGGGGATCCCAGAAAATATTTTACAACCATTTGGCCATGATTGCACAAGCTGTTTGTAAATAATTTCAGTGAGAAACCTAAAATTGTGAAAAAGTTAACTATTTTTTTTTTTTTATTTGATCGCATTTGGCGGTGAATGGTGCCATGAAATATACCAAATTGGGCCTAGATCAATACTTTGGGTTGTCTAATAAAAAAATATATATACACGTGAAGGGCTATTCAGGGATTCCTGACAGATATCAGTGTTGAAAATAGCAACGTGCTACTTGCACTTATTGCCCTATAACTTGCAAAGAACATGTAAACATTGGGTATTTGTAAACTCAGGACACAATTTAGAAACTATTTAGCATGGGTGTTTTTTGGTGGTTGTAGATGTGTAACAGATTTTAGGGGTCAAAGTTAGGAAAAGTGTTTTTTTTTTCATTATATTTTATTAAAAAAATTATATTAAATTATAATATGATGAAAATAATGGTATCTTTAGAAAGTCAATTTAAATATATGCAGCTTTACAGACATTTAACAATTTATATGTAGTTTTTTTATTTTTTATTTAAAAAGAAAAGCTAGATAAAAGTTATAAAAAACCCACAAAACTGCAGGTCTGTTACTTTAGAAATTCTGGTAAAATCTTATATTTTAGGCTTTTACAAAGTATGGATTTATGTTAAAAAATGAAAGAGCAATATGTTTTGTGTATATAATTATATATTACTAGTCCTAAAGCCCGTTCACACGGGCCATTTTTTTTCAGTACAGCGGTCCCACCCCTTGCGCTCTCTCCCTCCCCCTCTCTTTTGCTCTCTCTCCCTCCCCCTCTCTTTTGCTCTCTCACTCCCCCTCTCTTTTGAGCTCTCTCTCTCCCCCTCTCTTTTGTGCTCTCTCTCTCCCCCTCCCTTTTGCGCTCTCTCTCTCCCCCTCTCTTTTGCGCTCTCTCTCTCCCCCTCTCTTTTGCGCTCTCTCTCTCCCCCTCTCTTTTGCGCTCTCTCTCTCCCCCATCTCTTTTTGTGCTCTCTCTCCCCCATCTCTTTTGCGCTCTCTCCCCCCTCTTTTCCCCCTCTCCTCTTTCCCCCCTCTCCTCTTTCCCCCCTCTCCTCTTTCCCTCCCTCTCCTCTTTCCCCCCCTTTCCTTTTTCCCCCTCTCCTCTTTCCCCCTCTCCTCTTTTCCCCCCTCTCCTCTTTTCCCCCCTCTCCTCTTTTCCCCCCTCTCCTCTTTTCCCTCCTCTCCCTCCCCTCCTCTCTATCTCTCTCCCCTCTCTATTTCGCGACCGCGCCCGGCCACGCCCTTTCACATCAGGCCACGCCCATTTCGCGACCCTTCACGCCCCCGTCACGTCG